>NW_022156868.1:0-97512 GCF_004353045.1 Thyridium curvatum | reverse complement strand
TTTCAATCCCCCCCCCCCCCCCCCCCTTCCCTTCCCTCAGCATCTTACCTTCGGCTTGTTGCACATGATTTTTGTATGGCTGTAAAATTGCAGTGGTGAGTGCTGACCCTCTGAATCGACAGAAGCGGATCGATACTATTGTCGCGACATCTTCCTCTGCCAACCCATCAAAGAAGACAAAGATCTGGTGCGACAAATGGATCCACGACGGGATCTGCGCATTCACCCAGCAGGGGTGCAAGTTCAAGCACGAGATGCCGCTCGACAAGGCAACCCAGTTCTCCGTCGGCTTGTTTCACGGCCTGCCAAACTGGTACAAGAAACAGCAGAGCGAGATGGCCACGGCTCGGCAGATCCAAGACCTAGGCGATGACAACCAGGACGTGTTCGACCGCCCTATCGTCATGCCGGGCGACGCGCATCGCCGCATCGGCCGCCACATGCCGACAGATTCCGGCTTCGGCATGGTCAGCCCGGAGGCTGGATCTCGCCCGGGCCCGTCCGGATGGCGCCGCTTCAGCACTCAACCTAGCCAGGCAGGCACAACGAACGTGTCTCGCCCGCGGACCTTGGAGAGCCCGTTTCCCCTGTCCCCGGGTCCGGCTCTCAGCACGCCTACCCACGGCGGCATCATGAGTAAGTACTTGGCCCGTCCAGTGTCTTCGGCCCTGTACCCTAACGCGAGACCCTTTTTAGCTCGATACCCGCAGCTCCCGACACCTACCGCCTCCTCGCCACCCCGACAGGACTTCGGTCCTATCGGCACGCCTCGCCGGGGGCGCCCAATCTCCGGGCTCTCCACAGAGGGCTTTCCCGCTACGTTGAACTACGATGAGCCCCAGAGTCCTGCCGGCAAAGACGAGGATGTCGATGCCAAGTTCTACCCTACATCAGAGCATACTGCGGTCAAGGGTTATGACAAGGCTGGAGCCCAGTAGGCGAAGGCTGCTTGGCGTGGTCCTTGAAGCGCTCGGGACCACGATCAGTTCTGCCAGGATTGTTGGGTGTGCTGCACCCGCTTCGTCGAGGGTGAGTGGCCTGTATATCAGAGAGGGAAACGACTTAGATACGCCATAGTGTATACTATGATGATCACCGGAACACATAATAGAGAGAGTCCTGAGAGACAGTAGGTAGGCATGCGTCGGGGGGATGAGTGCGCTGTATCTCGGATGTGTAGATATTACAATTCATTTGAATTTGAGGACGACGGAACAATTCTGGCTCTTTTGTACAATGCAGGCAAAGAAATCAAAGTGTAAGGCATATTGATCGTTGTCAGCCCTTGGAGAACTTAGGGCAGGACGTGACAGAGGGTAAGGACCTGACCAGTCGTGCATCGGTCGTGGCCAAGTCTTGGCTGTTACTGTCAAGAACTCTGCAATCTCTGATACCTGTCCTCTACTCTAAAGAAAAGAAAGCTGAAACGAAGCAGGGAGGGGGTGTTCCGAGTGTAAGAGCTCAAAATGGGAGTCAGAAACTGGGTTGACTGAATGCAAAAGTTGGAGATGAAGTTGGAGTATTATGTAAGTCCGCAAGTGAGGGTCAGATTAGTTGACGGACTGCTAACAGAAGTACTTGTCTACCCATAAAGCCCATCGGATTTAGGTGGTGGGATAGCCCTTCCGAGTTCCAAGACAAGGATGTGACAAGGATATTGATTGTTAAGATCGAGGTAGCTCCTGATGAACTTCCGTCAACTATTCAGACGCCCACTTGGTCCGGTGCTGGGCCAGCCCAGCACTACTAGCCCTGGAGCTCTTTGCGGGGAGCTCTTTTGGGCGGAGCTGCCTGTAGCCAGTCGCCTTGGCCCCACCTTCAGGGCTCCAGCTGCTCACCACCACCACCACCAACAAGCCATCCATCATCAACATCGTCGCAAACCAAGCTCCAAATCACCACCTCCACGTCTGGTTTGGGCGAGAGTTTTGGCACACAATCATTTCCAACGTTAGACGAGACCAGCCTACAGAGGGCAAGGTCACCTCTCTCCTCTCCAAATATCCCATCCTTCGACCGACCGACCCCACCACTACTTGCCCAGGCCCCCGCATCTCGCACTGCAAGAGCTGTCATGGACCATTGCGCCTCGGTGCTGTTGGCCTTCGAGCCCGGAGCGTCCGCTGGCAGACAGCTTAGCAATGAGCAGTATGACCAAGAGGCGAGAAAACACCATCATAGAGTCGGCAGGCTCATGAAGGAGCATGCCGCCGAGCTCGCCGCGAATGGCCTGAATCTGCTCCAGGTGTGTTCGGTCTCGCGATGGAGCTGCTCCCTGACTCCAGACTGACCTCTGCCGCAGCATCTTGACCCGGCTCTGAACTCGATATCCTATCTCACAATTCTCGATTCCCTCGTGCCCTCCGATCCCACGCAAGCTACCGACTACAACCCTGCCCTGGCAGAGGCCATCGTCAACTTCCTGTGCCGCTTCGACACGAGACAGATACGGTATGCGGGAGCGCCATTCACGAACCTGTTCACTGCAGTAGGGTCAGGCAGCATCCTTCCGGTACGCAATTATCTGTCTCCATCTACGAGGCTTGGTCCACAGAAGCTAATGCAGTTCCGTACCCGTAGGCTTCGATAGCAGTGACAGTATTGACAACGGCCCTGCGACGACTCGACCCTCAAGGGCACACGATGACTTCAAACCATCTCACTCTAGCAAAGCTGGCATATCACTCCAATAATGTTGCACCTGCACTACCTGTCATTTCCCAAAGCATCGTCTTTTATCCCGGCATGATGAACAGCTACTCGGAGACCAGGCGGATATGCGACCCGAGCCTTCCCTCTCAAAGCTACTTGACTCGAGACACCGGCCTTACAACATCCCTCCGTCCGGCACAGGTTCTCGAGTACGAATACCTTGTCGGCCTGATGTTTTGCTCCCTGCGCGATTGGGCTGCCGCCACAGCCGCCTTCGAGCGCATCATCACATTCCCGAGCCGTGACGCCGGTGTCAGCAAGGTCATGGTCGAGGCTCACAAGAAATGGGTGTTGACCTCTCTCCTCCGCTCCGGCAAGAGTGCAAGCCAGCCAGCGCTCGTCAGCGGCCCCACCAGCCGCACTTTCGGCATCCTCAGCAAACACTACCTGCAGATTGCCGAGCACTTTGACGCGCTCGACGTCACCGCGTTGCGAACCGCAGTCACGGAGCATGCGAGCAGCTTTGGCGACGACGGAAACGAGGGCCTGGTGCGGGAGATCTTGGCCACTTTCCAGCAATGGCAGATCTACTTTCTGCGCGATGTCTACGCCAAGGTCTCCATTGCCGAGCTTCGCGCCACGACATACAACGCCGACACTGGCGGACATCTGGCCTCCGACGCGGCGATTACGGACCTGGTCCGCAGGATGATCAGCTTGGGCATGCTGGCCGCCGCCATCCACGAGGCGGAGGGCGGACGCCCGGCGTACCTCGAGTTTCTCCCCGAGAGCAAGAGCGCGACGTCCGAGGCGGAGTACGCGCGGGCTCTGGCCGCCTCTGCGCAGCGTCTGCGGCAGCTCAAGGCGACGCTGGGCACAATGGACGAGCGGCTCGTCATGGGTAAGGAGTATGCGCGATACCAGCTTAAGGAGCAGCAGCGGCGGGAGAAGGCGGGGCGGGATGACGGTAGGGGCGACCCGTCTG
This sequence comes from Thyridium curvatum, assembly GCF_004353045.1. Taxonomy (NCBI): domain Eukaryota; kingdom Fungi; phylum Ascomycota; class Sordariomycetes; order Thyridiales; family Thyridiaceae; genus Thyridium; species Thyridium curvatum. Next base: position 93,875 of record NW_022156868.1, on the reverse strand, counting down.
GCTTTGACGAGCAGATCGAGGACGAGGATCTCATGGGCGGCACGATGAGCATGCACTAGACTGGGCTGGGCTGCAGTTGACTACCGGCGCTGAGCACAAAATAATCATGGACAAGCAGAGCATGTATAGGTTTCTATCGACTCTCCCCCTGGGCTGTTTTATCAACCAAGACAACGCGAGAGGGGAAAAAAAAAAGCCGGGGTAGACAAAGACAGCTTCGGCATAACGGGGCTCGATGTCTTTTCTTTCTAGAAGAGCCATGGTAGCTTGGCATCGCGAGGAGGTTTTGGACTGCATAGGAACATACTGAGGAGCGGGCTGGCGTCGAAGTCTACTTTATTCCGAATCAGAGTAGATACGAGCCAATGGCTAGGAATGAATAAGAGTGCATCATGTATCATAAGCCCGTCCAGTCATGCTTGGGAGGGCAGTTCTTCAAACCACAGGGCAGAGAGCCTTCTTAAACTCTCACGGGAACGACATCCCGGATTTGGTATGTTTTACACGGGGGCCAGGACGTCACCGCGCTCGCAACAACACTTGAACAAATCAACATGCTTTGTTTGCATTTGTCTGGTCCTACATTACGTCGGATTGTATCATACTCGTTCATGTGCCTCGTCCTCAAGCCATGCGACACGTACAAAAAGTACAACAATTCAATACCTTTCTTTTATCAAGCAGAACAATGACCCATACCTCCCACCCGTCCAGTTGGGAAAAAAAGCAAAGACCGATTACACCCTTCCTCCCCCAAGTACTTTGATACAATGCCTGTATCACTTTTGTCCTTGTCCGGTTCCTTTTCCACATCTCTCTTGGAACCATTTGAGTAATCCTTTCAAATCTGGTACTGCTTGATCAGCTCCGAGAGCTTGTTCGCCTCGGTCACAAAGTTGATGGGCGTAGCGCTCATGACTTGATATCGCACCCTGCAGCATGGTAAAAAGGAATTAGCACAGCGACACCAAGAAAGAAAAAGGATGCTGCAAAAATCAAAAGTTTTTCATACCTCTGAGCATCGTTAAAGGTGTCCATCTTGGCCCGGCACCTGAAGCTGAACTTGCGGCAACTAGCCTGCTGGAACTCCAGGCCGAAGCGCTCGTCGTTCTCGTCACGGATGGCCGTCAGCTCGTCGGCCGACTTGCCGCCCATGATGACGCGGCCCGTCTCGTCGAAGCAGCTGAGCCACAGCTGGCCCGTGTGGTCGTTGACGTTGACCGACATGATGTACCGCCACTCGGGCCGCGGGTGGCTCATGTCGCACTTCTCGCAGCGCCAGGTGCCGTCGCCCATGTCCGTGACCTTCTTGTTGCAGCCCTCGCTGAGGCAGGAGGGGTAGGCAAAGTTCTCCTGCTTGATGTAGACGATGGTGGCCTTGAGGGTGAAGTAGGCGACGTCCTCCATGCCCAGGTTCTCGTCGCGGACCTGCTGGATGCACTTGGTGTCGTCGGGGCGGCCGGTGGCGCCTCCCATAGAGGCCATGTTGTTGTGCGTGGCAAAGTTGTCATTGCGGCCGGAGGCGTCGTACCAGCCCTTGAGGCGATGGGCCTCGGGGATATCGGGGTTGACGGCCATGGTACCCGAGGACAGGAGCGAGAGAGACCGGCCGCCAAAGTCTGAGACGCGGACGCCCTTGAAGGCAACCACCGACTCGGGCTGGCAGTCGAAGTTGGTCGCCGTCTTGCCCCAGATAGTAAGGCGGACAGAGAAATTGCTGTCGTCGACAAGCGTGAGCTCACGCTTGTCATATGGCTTGCCGCTGGACTTGGAGACAATCTGGGAGACCTCGCCAACATCCTTCAGCACGCCGACAATGTCAACCGTCGCGTCCTTCTCCACGTCCTGCAGCTCTTGGATGTTGCAGAAGTTGAATCTGATCTGCGGCACGTTGCTCTGATCCTCGGCCTTCTCTATGACGGTGTCGCGCTCAAAGGTGAGCTCGTAGGCGTTGGGGAGGTTGCTGAACTGCTTCTTGGCCAGCTGCACTCGGCAGGGGCTCGAGATGTAGTAGACTGAGCCTTCCTGCAGAACGTTGAAGAACTGGTCGCACTGCTCGTTGAAGCCGGTGGCCTTGATCTCTCCACTCTCGTCCAGCAGGTTTACGCTAAACAGCTTTCCCTCACCGCTCGCCTTGTGCCATGTCTTGATGTCCGACTTGCTTGAGACGCGTGCCTTGATGGCCCACCTCCTCTTCCACGGAGTAATCTCCTCGATTGGCTCGACGACGTTGTTGCCGTTCTCACCACCGCCCGTCCGAGTAGGCAGGGACTTCGGCACAGCAGGCTTGGATTCCTCGGTCTTAACGCCATAGAATCCAGAGCCTCCGATAGTGGTAGCCGTAGCGGCGGCACCCTCGGGTTTTGCTTCGAAGGCTACCGGCTCTCCGATCTTGTCTGGCGTGCCGAGGGATTCGATGACTTCCAGATCGAGGATGATAAGAATGCTGCAGGAAGCGGATCATAAGCATGATGTGATGTAGAATCAGACAAGGTCTTGATACTTACTTCTTTCCCTTGACAGAGTTCGCTTGGTACGACTTGACACGCAGGATCGAGCCTCTCTGGAGTTTTCCGTCGTGGACGACGTGGTTTGCCTGGGTGGCGAGCATGCACTGTACGTAGTTCTTCACATCACTGAGGACAACACGATACCGCTCGCTTCCGGCAGCAGCATTGGGCTGAGCCGCGAGAGGCTTGATCTGAAGGCATTGCAGGACCGGTACGGGGAACTGGGTGTTGGCGGCATCGGGATCGGTGAAGATCAGACTGATGGAGAGAGCCACGATCAGTTTCTGTATCACAAGGAGGAGCGAGTGGGCAGGTTTGTACTTACTCCAATGCGCCCTGGGTGATCTGTCTTGTTGCAGCTTCTGCCATGATGACGGCTGTGATGGGAACTTGATATGCGTCGCAACCGCGTCTCTGTGTGTGATGGCCGACGTGGGCTGAGCTTTGCTGAGTAGCAAATTATTGGCGGTGTCCTTGTTGCGATGAGGTGGGAGGCAAGAGACGCGTCGACCGCGTTTGCTGTAGATGCGGGACGTGTTTTAATGGGAAATTGTGGAGCCGTCCATTGATTGATGCCTCTGGCGGGGTAAAGGCTTACCTAAGGACTCCCGCCTTTGAGGGACCACCCCGCTGTAAGTCCGCTGAGCGGCACCGTCTGCGAGGGGTACGTCACGCTGCGGCTGGGCATGGCTGGGAGGGAGCTGGTGATAGGTGGTGCGACTGAGGCAGCTCTGGTGCAGCGATTAGGACATATCCAGGTGACCACCCATTCTTGAGGATCTGCCTGCGGTGACACAAATAAAGGCGCGAGACTCATTTCTCCGTTTGCTTCATTTCGACACGCTTAGCCGTGTCTGCCAGGATTCGAGTGTTCGGATCAGAGAGATCGTCTGGCACTCGTACCTGACATACCAACATCGATCCCAGCTATTCACAGACGAAGATGGCCGACCCAGAGGTTGCGACGAAAGCTCCCGAGAGCGACGCTGCTGAGGCGACACAACCTGCAACCAGCAGCGATACCCCTGCACAGACAAACCCCACGATGGGTGAGCACTGCACCTCAGACCGACCGACTCGTAAGTTGACCCGTTGCTGTTTCGAGAGGATCGATATTGAACTAGGGTACTGTAGCCACGGGCCAGTCCTCGACTGGCGAGATTACCCAACTGGGAGGAGTGGATGTAAGTGGACCGACTTTTGGAAGGTTCCATGCATTTGCATTATGATGTATTTCGATATTCATGACTGTTAGGTATACATCTCCAAGCCCAGCGAGTATCCCCATGCTCCAGCCAGGCTCCTGCTGCTCTTGACTGGCGGCACCGGCGTCAAGTCGGTGAACAACCAGATCCAAGCAGACAAGTTTGCCAGCGAGGGTTTCGTCGTTGTCATGCCGGACCTCTTTGGCGGTGATGCCGCGCCCAACGCCTCCACCACCAGCGAGGGCGAAGACGCCGAGCCCGCTTCGCCTTCGCTCCTGGAGCAATTCAAGCTCAAGGCCGCCGAGGCAGCCAAGAGCTTTCTGATAGACATGTGGCTGGCACGCCACACGCAGGAGAAGGTCATGCCCATCTTGCACAAGGTCATTGACGCCTGCAAGGAGGAATTCGCCGATGCCGTGTCCAACGGCGACGGCATCTACGCCGTGGGCTACTGCTTCGGCGGTCGGTACATCCTGCTGCTCGCTTCCGAGAAGGAGCAGGAGCAGGGCTGGGCCCAGCCGCAGCCTGACGAGGAAGCCGGCACGATCCGCAAAGGCCCGTTCATCAAAGTCGGAGCGCTGGCCCACGCCACACTCGTGTCGCCGGACGACTTCGAGGGGCTCAAGGCACCTATCAACATGGTGTGCGTCGAGAACGACCCCTTGTTCCCGGATGAAGTCCGCAAAGCGGGCGAGGACTACCTCTCGAAGAACAACGTAGATCATCAAGTCAAGGTCTATCCTCACGTACCTCACGGTAAGCTGATGCCCTTCGAGCCGCCCTGCACTAAAGCGAATTTACGTCTGCTAAACTCGCACAGGCTTCGCTGTTGTTGGTGAATACGAAGACGCGGCCATTCGAGCTGCTCAGGCCACCGCCTTTGACCAGATGTTGCAGTGGCTGAAGGATCACTAATTTGCGCGATGCAAGGAGGGGTCATTGGCGTTCACGGTACTGGTCTTTTTGTCTCCCGAGGTCGAACCTAGATGGACACATCACAGGGCTTTGAAACACCTAGCAATGAAGTTATGAGAATTGTCAACGTGGTTTTCTTTGTTAAGCGCGACCTATATGCACCCTTATGGTATCCAGTCAACTTGGGGAAAACTATGACCTAAGCATCAATCGTGCAAATGATCTTGCCCCTCGACTGGTCCTTCTCCATGTACTTGTGCGCCTCCTGGATCTCCTCCCAGGGGAACACCTTGTCCACGAGCACCTTGAGGTCCCCGCTCTCGAACCCGGGCAGGTACTCCTCGAGCTTGTCGCGCAGCCTGCCCTGGTACTTTGGGTCGCGCGCCCGCAGCGAGCTGCCCTCGATGCGCAGCCTCTTGCGCAGGATGGGCGAGATGTCGGCGTCGGGGACCTTGAACCCGCTCATGAGGCCGAGGCACACGATGTGGCACTCGGGCGCCGCGGCCTCGAGGTTCTTCTGGAAGTAGTCGGCCCCGATGAAGTCGACGATCATGTCGACACCGCGCCCGCCCGTCGCCTTGAGCACCTCGGCCGCCCAGTCCTGCGTCTTGTAGTTGAAGGCCGCCGTGGCGCCGAGCTCGCGCACGACGAACCCGCACTTGTCGTCCGACCCGGCCGTCGCGAAGACGGCCTTGGCCCCGGCGCGGCGCGCGAGCTGCGCACCCGCGATGCTCACGCCGCTGGCGCCGGCGTGCCAGAGGACCGACTTGCCGGCGCCGAACTCGCCGACGACGAAGAGCGCCTGCGTCGCCGTGATCCACGTCTCGGGGATGCCGGCGGCCTGGACCCAGGAGAGGAAGGCCGGCTTGTGCAGCAGCATCTTGGTCGAGACGGCGATGCGCTCGGCGTAGGCGCCGCCGTAGGCGAGGCCGAAGACGGCGTCGCCGACCTTGAAGCCGCCGCCCTCGGAAGAAGCGTCGCCGCCCTCGGCGAAGCTCTCGATGGTGCCGCTGAACTCGACGCCGAGCGTCTTGGGCGCCTGGGGCGGCACGGGGTATTTGCCCTCGCGCTGGAGGAGGTCCATGCGGTTGAGGCCGAAGGCCTTGACGCGGACGATGGCCTCGCCCGGCTGGGCGGTGGGCACGGGCGTCTGGTCATTGATGAAGAGGGCGTCGGCGGGGCCCTTGCCGCCCTTGATGTCTGCGGGGTCGCGATGTCAATGGGCATGTCCGGCCTGGAGGTCCACGCATCTTGCTGTTAAACTAGATGGCGCGAATGAGGAGGAACATACCGACTGCTTTCATCATCGCAGGCATTGTCGACTGACGATACTGGATTTCACTTGAGTCTCGTTGAATGAATCGCCGCAAATGTGTTTACGAAGGTAGCAGATCCGTATCCCAACAGATGTCGCAATGTGTTCACGGCTGTTACTGATTGTGTCTAGGGTTGAGGTTTGTGTCAAGATTGGTAATCCAACGTCAAATGGTCGTGCAGTACGTATGCATCACCTAATCACGATAATGCTCATCGCGGAATGCGATCGGGCCTCGGGCGTGGATGGATGATCTCACAGTGGTGGGCTCGATACATATTAGACTGGCCCACTCGCGGCCGGCCAGTGTCTTAGCGGGTGTGTCCCGCTTCGGACGTCGGCAGATTTGCTGAAGCGATTCGGAATGCAGCACCCCAGACATGGATTCCGGCTCCAAGATGGCCATCGGTGTCCCGGAGGACTCGATCATTGACAGCCCGGTGGTATCGCCGACATCATCACCCATTGCAAGATGTCTTACTCACGAACTGAGCCTACCTGTTGAGAAACCGAGGAAATCAACCTGTGCCGTGCCCGTTTCTCAGAGATCGTGGCACTGACAGGGCAGCCCTCATCGACCTCATAGTCCCCAATATGTAATATTCTCATACCAAGATGGTCTTGATAGCCAGCGGGAATGGGCGAATTGATGCAAGTCCGTGTTTCCCATGCGTGCAAGACCAAGGTAACGGCTGTCCATATTGCATGGCGCCGGCCTAGGCAACATGGATAGATCTGATCCGCAAGTCGTGTCGTCCGTCCTACATCTTCTCCGGCAGGAAGCTGAAAGGAAAGCTTCTGGTTTGAGCAGCCGCAGGTTCTCGGAATGAAGAAACTATCCTCGTGCCTGGAGCCGTAGGCCGGGCAGATGTTTGGTCGTAGACTTGCGAGGACCAGCGCTTGGTATCATCCATTGCGAACACGCCGTGCATAAGACTGACAAGACAAAGGATGATTATGCGTGCCAGGCGAGAGTCAACAACGGCGTTGGAACTTGGAACCCATCATATCGGCATTCTCGTGGTCCGCATTCTCACGGTCCGGAAGCATCGGGTCGAAGCTATGTGGGAGTCGGTGGGCAATGGAGCCACTCGAGGGTGTTGACGTACGCCGCTGAGAGTAGGCTATCGCGGTCATCTCAGGTGGGTTTGGTTGTCGGGGCGTCTTTGCCCGTCTGTCAGTTCCCGGGCGAGTTGGATACGTTTGCCGGCCAACGACCCAGTCCTGACACGACACGCGCATCGCACGCGCGGGAGAGCTGCGTGTGCACACATGAGGCTCCCCAACGCGACCTTATGTACTGGGGAAACGATGCGGGAAGGATCAGCAAAAGCACCCGTCCACTGGGCTCCCTCGTCGTACGAAAGCGTACGATGTACTTTGTACGGTAGCACTCTGCCACCAAGCCTTGACATGCGGTACTGACTGACACTTGCATCAGCGAGGGCGATCTCAATTCAATAACCTGCGGGTGCAGGCCGGAAATGAATGGCCATGCGACACGCGCAAGTAGCCATGCAGGAACAGGCTGGACACGGCAGGGGTATGGTGGTGCTAATTGTACATTTGCTCGCTGATAAGGAACCATGTCCCGGGATCAGGACCGGAATTGCACTATTTTAGAATGCTTGTTTGGTGAGGCGGGAGAAGGGAAAGCCCAAACCTGGAATAATTAGATTGCGCCGGACGTTACCCCGAAGTGGTAGTGCTGGTCCTGGTGGGAGAGGTGCCCAACTGCACCGATATGAGAGCTCGTATTCTGCAAATGAGCCTGTTCTTTAGCGAGACGTAAAGGGAAGAAGAAGACAAAAAAAATGATGAATATTTGTTGGCTTGTCCATCGTCTAATACTGTACGGAGCACGGGGATACTTCCAACATTCTCTCTGTGACGACTGGATCTCTCTCCACTGCTCGTACCTGATCCCCGAGTCGTAGATATACTCGGTTAGCATTTCGGAGAATGGCATGTCGCATCTCATCCTCGCGCCCTACAAGTAGAACAGTTTCCATAGTAATGGCAAACACTGCCGGATCAGCGCCTGTGATCATCGATCCATTTCGTAAAAACCCTACGAGGTTGATCTCGGAAACGCGAACCCGGACCTGCCAACCCGTACGGAGTAACATCCCACAAAAAAACCGAGTCGCTTGCTGGACAGTTTCGCACATGCTGGGTGAAACGGAGGCGCCGCCCAGCGAGCAGGGAGACCAGACAGGAGACGAGGCGCTCAGGGGTGCGCGTTGGCCCACCGTAGGGGGGCCTTTCAAGCTTCCAGAACGCCATCAACCTTGCCCGGAGATGGGGCACATTCACAGGGGAGGAAAGAGTGAGAGAACAGGATAAGGTTATCTCCGTTTGCAGTTTCCTTTGCCTGGTCCTGCCAAATTTGGAATATGAGGGCGCTCATCATGTGCAAAGGTGAGCAAGATCTGCAACGTAAGCACGACTGCCGGCGGTGCATCGAAGCGCGCATTATTAGAAGGTTTCTGCTGGTTTAGGTTCGTCAAGATGCAATACCGAGTATGGTTGGGCGTTAAACACATGGCTTGGCACCAACGGCTTCTCTTCTTGGACGGAACGGCGGCTTGCTAATTCGATAGTCCTGAGAGGTCACCCAGACGCCTGGGCAGAGAGAAGCGGCGCGCGCATGGGAGTTGACTAAGTGCCAACTCTGGTCGCCGGGGCGCCGCCACAAGGAAAGGAAAAGGAGGAGACCCCGGACTTGCATGGTGCTTAGCTCCAGCCTCGAGAGAGCGTTGGGAGTACGGAGTAATGTGACGAATAACTAATGAACTGGCAGGGAGTTGGACAAGGAGATAGGTGTCTCCAGCCGCCAGTCACAGCCGCCTGTCAGGCCTCTGCCTCTTGGAGCCCTTGGAGCCAGATGCGACAGTTTGTGAACCACGCGGATAAGGAGGGCCTTGCCCCTTCGCGTAGACAGCCGAGTACGATGTGCCAGCCAAGCTGTTTTCTCCCTGCTCTCTCTCCGCACAGTTTCTTGAACTGACTGATAACATACTCCGTAGGTATCGGCCGGGCAAGCATGATGCGGCGATTCACTCGGTGGAAATGAAAATTTGCAGATTCGGGCTACGGTGGAGGTGTGATTGGCCAGGCGCCGAGATGCTGATGGCTGATGCTGGAATTAAGCTTCGTCAATTAATGCGCGGGTGGTCAGCCTGGACGGCTGTGTGCGTGTGCGACTTCATGCTCTCTTGGCTCTGGCCTTCCCCTTTTTCTCCCTACCAGATTTGGAACCTTGGTTGCAAAAGATCAGGGCGCCCAGGCCGACCCACGACGGTACCTAGCCCGCATTGGCGGAACTCTGGTGATGGCGGCGCACAGTGGATTGCGTGTCTCGGGAAAGACTGATTTACATGGGACCCTATTCGCGCGCGGTCCTCCACCGGCGCATCCCTGGTACCTAGTCCTGGAGCGTTCGTGTTTCCGTGGGCAGCCCTGGTCAGCACAGTTGGTAGGTCGGCCCTGGCCCCTGGGTGAGAGGTGAGGATCTTTGGGGAAAGTCGAGGCCGGCTGCGTGGTGGCGTCGAAGTCTCATTTCCGCGCTACCTTGGCTAGCACGCACACCTCGTCACTGTTATTAGCGTTTCTTTTTTGGAAGCGCCGGGATAGGGGCCAGCCGCTAAACGGTTGTAAAACCCCGGTCCGTCGCGTGCTGGTCCCTGACGGTACCTGCAGTAGGGCAGGTTACGCTTTCGCACCACCAAACAGTGCGAATTCCCGACCATGTCGACATCCGTCTTCTCTCGCCGAGCAGACAAAGGTACCAACAGGCGTTGCCAGCGTCATACGAGCTGCCAAGTACCGGCAGTCATCCCGGACTGCCATGTCTGTTCAGTTCAGTACCTCCCTATTCTTGGTCACCACACCGGCTTCCATTCCTGGCAAGTAATGCTGTTGGTCTGGAAGATTGCACCTGTTTTGGGGTAGCATTAAGCCCTGCGGGCGGAAGATTTTTCCTTGCATCGGTGATCAGCGGCCATTGACGAGTGTAGCACAGGGCAGCAAGCTGTCAGTGTCTGTCTGGCAGGCTACGGAAGCCCTGGAGCAGATCTTGTATGCGCACAGCGGATCCGTCTTTCAGCTCCCAGGACTTTTGCGTGCTGGTCTCCACCACCATCCGCCGCGTCCTGATCTCCTCGAAGCTGATCTTCAGTGTACTGTACTGATCAGCCTGTGCCAGATCAGATAGACGACCAGCTGCTGCACATCTCTGCGTACATACGGATACGTACTCCGTACACTGTCCACAAGGCTCTTCCCTGGGCCCAAGAGCTTGGTGGACACTGGGCTTGGTCTCGAGTTGAGACACGGGCACCTGGAAACAGTGGGCGCGAGCATTCGTACCATGATCCACCCTCTGCGTCGGATCACGAAGAACAGGTGTACATCGATTACCTGACCTTTCGTTTTTCCTTGGTTCTCTGATGCAAAAGGAGAGCCCTGGTTCGTCCAGTGGCGGGCCCAGCGCGCGGCCAAACCGACCCTCCCACCCCCTGCGACCAACAGGCGGTATCCACACCATCACAGTGTCTCCCCTTTTTCCGTCTCACGGTTGGCTCAACCACCCCCCGGCACCACCTAGCTTGGGCAGAGAGCTCGGTTTCTCTGATTTGACTGATATTTTAAATAACAATCTCGCTGAAAAGCAACGAAAACCGGGCCCCGGTCCCGATCGTGGGCCATTAGCGCTCATCTCAGAGCCTCCACCCCAGTTGCATCCCATCTCATCTCCCACATCCATCCATCCCAGTCCGAGCCCCCATCCCGTATCTCTCGTGCTCTCTCTCTCTCTCTCACACCCAATGGCCCTGGGTCCGTTGATGCTTGACCCTCGTGCCCACCAAAACATATCCGCATCCACATCCATCCACACCCACACACACGTCCAGGAGAAGATGGGTCCTCCCCCCCTTGGCGAGCCCGGCACCCATGCCAGCAACTCTGTATATAAGAGCTTTCGTTCTCATCCGTCTCTCCTCCTCTCCCTTCCTTCTTTCCTCACCCACACACACTCGCTAAACAACCAACCCTGACTTTTCAGTCAAGTACATTCGTTAAACACCCTCCAAACGCCAACCCAAATCCTCAACTAGTACTCTTAGTACCTTAATCCCCGACCACCAGTCAAAATGAAGTTCTCCGTCGCTGCCGTTGCCGCTCTCGCCGCTGGCGTCTCTGCTGGCTCCAACGTCACCTACACCACCGAGGTCGTCACTGCCCTGACCACCTACTGCCCTGAGGCCACCAAGATCACCCACGGCGGCAAGACCTACACCGTCACTGAGGTACGATCTGCATTCCACGAGCGGCCGGCGGCACCGGGTTTCGCGAGGCTGCGGGTAACAGTGGGCACGAGAACGTGGGCAGCAGGCGTCTGGAATGCAAATCCGGACCCAGCTGCCTCGGGCTCGGAAGCTACTCAAACCTGCATCTCGCTTCCGTCCGCCTGGCGCTCCTATCCCAAGCTGAACATTACGACTAACGAGACGCAAATAGGCCACCACCCTGACCATCACTGACTGCCCTTGCACCGTCACCAAGCCCGTGATCACCACCCCCGTTGTTGTCTGCAACACCTGGTAAGCCATTCCCAGCTCCCGTCTCGAAAAGAGTACACCGTCGCTGACACGGACACCCAGCGGCTACAACACCACCGTCCCGACCACCCCGGTCCCGACCAAGCCCCTCCCCACTGGCGGCAACAAGCCCTCCAGCCCTCCCTCGGTCCCCACCGCTGGTGCCGCCAAGGCTGCTGGTCTCTCCGGCGCCGGTCTGGCCGCTGCCCTCGGTCTTGCTGCCCTTCTGTAAATTCCTTGACAACGCCTAGTCGCATCCACGTCCTTGTTACGACATGAGACACTCTATCGACAACTAATGACTGGAGCGGAGTTGTGTTGGGAATTTACGAAACTTTGGGAAGAGCGGTAATATAGACTTTTCAGTGACACTTTAGGGAAAGAGAACCTCGTTTTAATCATTCTGCATCGTTCTATGGAGTTTTGTCTATATCACGCGCATTACGGCCACGCGCATGCAGGGAACATAATTTCTGGATTCTTGTAATTTCTTTTCTGGATTACAACACCTTTTTTCGGGTACGGTTTCTTGGAGAAGGATTCTTGGAGGATTTACCCCGTCGACAGATCTCCGTTTCGGCAACCAACCCGAGCTTTACGATGTGTGCGGTCTATCAGCCTTGGTTTTCTCTCGACTGTGCTTGGGAGGAAAGGAATGGATGGCCAGTAGCCCATCCGGTCTTGATATGGGCTTGACAGAAACAATCAACATTCACTTCCTCTCAAACTTGGAATCCTTCAGATGTTTGTCCCTTCGTGTCCCTTCCTCTCCTGTCTCAAGTACGCAACTCACCTTTTTGTTGTCGAAAGAGCTCTTGAAAGGGGGGCTTCGGATGGCCATCGTCTGCTGCACATAGAGTTTCCTTTTCTTCATCACTAAAACGGCTGGGTGTTTTATGGTCTTTGGACAAACGGTTCGGTGCTTGGGAGCCAGCCTCATTGTACGATAATCAAGGCATAGCGAAAGAGCATCGCAGGGAGACCAGTTTTGGCCCGGCACACTTTTTTACTTTTCCCTGTCCCTACTTGTTTCCTTTGACATGTGTCTCTCTGTCTCTTCTCCTTCTCGAGATGTTTGGGTTTCTATTATGATGTGCTGTGATGGTTTGAACACTCCAACTGCTTTCTACCTGGTTTTTGTCTTTCGGCAGGTCGCACACAGAGACGGGACGAGTGGCTCTTGCAACAGCAATTAATGTTTAATCTTCTCTCGAGCACCCTTGTGTTCCCAAAGGGGCTGATCCGATCATCTCTCCCGTGCCGCTCTGGGCCTCGCTCTGCCGTGCCGTGCTACACGTCCCGGCTGCTGGACTGACAGACCAGCCAGCCAGCCGCCTTGTGGTGGTGCTCTCTGGGTGCAGGCCAATCTGGCACGGTAATTCCAGCCCGCCCTCGTCCTGCTGTGCCAAGTGTGATGGAATGTGCAGCCGCACATCGCACAGCAGTAACTAGACTCGGTGCGATGAAAGGAGGACTCGACAGAGCCTCGAACTCTACCAACGACAACGGTTTGGGGGCGGCTAAAGCTAATCATTGCGTGATGACGATGCTCGACTCGCCTACGACGCAGCTTTCCCCGCGACATTAGAAAAGAGCGGTCCGAAACGCCGCGCCGGGCAACCTCTGCTAAACTTTTAGGCTTCCCGATTTCTAAGACACAGGCCCAAGATAAATCTCGTCGACTGGCCGGCCGGCCGGGCTCTTTTAGACTGCGGAAGAGGCTTGCCCTAGACGTTTCTCGTTTTCTGTGTGGCGCACAAGCTTGCTGTGCTGCTTGTTCGTGGGCGGCCGACCCCCAAAAACGGCTGTTGAGGATGGACACAAGACTGTCTGGGCCTTCCCCCAGCACACATCCTCAAGCTTGCTGCACCTCCACCACACCACCACAGGCAGGAGCAACAGCTTGCGCGTAATGACAACAGCAAGGGGGGTCCAAGCTGACGAAGACCGTGTGGCGAGAACAAAAAAAAAGGCTCAGTCAATCAGTCATTCGAGAGAAGATCAGTGGAGCTCACCAGTGCACTCTTTGTGGGGCGGTTGGTCCATCAAGCGAGATGAGCATCGTTTTCATTTCTTTTTTTTTTCTCACACTTGTTATCGCTGCATGCTTAATGGAGGCTTTTTTCGGGTTCGGGGAGAGGAGTCAGGGAGTACGTTAGTATTGTATCTTCCTCTGAAGCAACCCTCTCTACTCCCCTCAACCTTGGCTACCTGCTTCGAATTGCAATGAAACCCTCTCTCTGCTCTGAATGCACTGGGCAACGGTGATGATGGACTGAGGTTCTCGACCACGGCGCTACACCAGCCATTCTTGCAGGGGTTTCTCGGGCTTGTCTAGCTGCACGCTACTGCAGGAACAGCACACTGCAACCTGTCGGCCCTCTCGCTTGGTACCTATCGCTGGTGCATCATTTCGCTGCGGAACTGTCAAGGAACCACCAGACCTAGCTTCTTTAGCCGGCTTGGGCTGCGACGAACCGCCTTGGGTGAACTGCGGACTGGCATCGACTAGACCAGCAACGCGTGTTATCGTGGGGAAAGACGCGTGCGTCCCAGTGTGTGTGCAATATTGATTGCTTGTAGAAGCGATACTACCTTGCTACGTGACAATCCATCCAACGGAGTTGACTCGTCGGAGATATCATGGTACAAATCCCAATGTGTTTGATGAGCCAGCCGACTGTGACCTCGGAGAGGTGAGATGCACTTTTGTGACGGAACCAGGGCAGCACGTATCTTGGCTACGATGGATGCCAAAAGACAGGGGCATCGGGATTGCAATGTGTATTCAGATGGATTCTACCATCAGGGTAGACTCGATGTGAATCCCTGGATGAATGTACGAGTAGCCAAGACCGGCATCAGAGGCAGGCTTGGACAAGGCTGGTGACTGTATCAATCGTAGTAGTCACTGTTGCTCACAAGGGCTGGAGCTCGCTCACGGTCAAGTTTGTGGGTTTTTTACTTTGTTTGATCCAAGCGATGCCGGTGTTGTCTTGAGCTCATATTAACCCTCTTTTCAACCTCCCTCGGATTCTGCCATAGGAAACCTGTCGTGAAGGAAGAGTTTGTAGTATCGGAACAAGTGAACCACAAATCAAGATCTATCCAAACAATGATCACGGTTGTCTTCAAAGGCAGTCCTCTTCACCGGCGCTTGCAAATTGCTAAATCTGCAGCATAGTTTGCTTTCGCACCCAGCCCAGTAGGTTATTTTATATTTCTCTTTTGTGCTCTGCTCGGATTTAGGAACCCAGTGAAATAATGGTTTGGAGAAAGGGTTCGTATGATGGAAGTGAATTGAAATGCTTTAAGCAGCGGCTGCTTTTCATGTCTGTGTGCTTTGAAGATTAACAGGATGTTCAGTGAATTCTAACAGTGAAGTGACTTCGTATATATATATCAAAAGTTCTACTCATTTTGTTTGACCCGGCTCTACATCACTCAATATCTCCTCTCCTCTACACAACACATTGGCACAGCGTTGTTATCACCACATAATCTACCCTCGGCCAGTCTATTTCTCCCACAGCCTGGCTGCCCTCAGTGTGGATCATCTGGGGTTGTCAACGAATAGCCGATCTTCACAATACCTACAAATCCATCAAACAAACAACATTTGCTGGATTCAATTGGTCGACTTTCCGAGAACCGAGCTCGATGAGCGTTTTATCTACGGCTATTGCTACGAAAGTCTATCTTCCACACGGGGCGACATTTGCACACAACTTCGGCTTATCCGAAGCATAACCGGCCGTGCCGGCGTTCTTCAGTGCCATTGGCTTCCTCCTGTCCGGGGTAAGGTGTGGGGAATCGACCACTCTACCCCCAATTGCGGGGGACCGGCCACCGACCTATCACCGACATAACCGACGACAGCCATACTTATACCCCAAAAGAAACGTCATCACCGTCTCAAGTCCGCCCATAGATATCTCGGCTGCAATTGAGCCTCATTGATAGTCTATAATTCTCTCACAGGGACATATTGCATAGCGAATACAGCGGCGAGTTGGCCCGCTGTGATCCCAATCGCCAGCCATGGATCACCCGCAAGACGAGGTTCACCGTCACTCTCTGGAAGATCCAGAGTCGTTCTGGGGCCACCAGGCAGAGCATCTCCACTGGCACAAGAAGCCGTCAGCAGCGCTGGCAAAGACCAAGAAGTCTCTCAAGACGGGCGACGAGCATGACCACTGGGAGTGGTTCCCGGACGGCGAGATCTCAACGTGCTACAACTGCCTGGACCGCCACGTGCTCGCCGGCCAGGGGCACCAGCCGGCCATCTTCTACGACAGCCCTGTGACGAAGACGAAGCAGACCTTTACCTACAAGCAGCTCCTCGAGGAGGTGGAGACCTTTGCCGGCATCCTGCGGGAACAGGGTGTGAAAAAGGGAGATGTCGTTCTCGTGTACAGTAAGCTTCCGAGAGATTGATCCTCCCTTGGCCGTTGTACCTACGCAATATTTCTTTTCCGCTCACAAAGAATGATAGTGCCTATGATACCCGCGGCTCTGATCGGCATCCTCGCCATCAACCGCCTCGGCGCCATCCACGCCGTCGTCTTTGGCGGCTTCGCGTCAGGGGCGCTGGCCCAGCGCATTGAGGCATCGAGACCCGTTGTCATCTTGACGGCGTCATGCGGCATCGATGGCACGAAAGCCCCGGCCTCCTACCGCGACTTTGTGGAGGGCGCAGTGCGCGCGTCGTCGTGGAAGACGCCGCGGACCATCATCTGGCAGCGCGAGGAGCTGCGGTGGGAGCCGCTCCGGCCCAACCTCGGCGAGCGGCAGTGGCAGGATCTCGTCAAGGACGCCAAGGCCCGCGGTGTCAAGGCCGACTGCGTGCCCGTGCGGTCGACGGACGGCATCTACATCATCTACACGAGTGGTACGACGGGCCTGCCCAAGGGAGTCTTGCGAGAGGCCGCCGGGCATGCGGTTGGCTTGCACTTGTCAATCAGCTACAAGTTCAACATCCACGGACCAGGTGATGTGGTGAGTGTCGTATTTCATCGTTCGGAATCAGAGCTCTTTACTGACAATTACTTTCTGCAGATGGCATGCTTCAGTGATATCGGATGGGTGGTCTCCCATAGCTACACCCTGTACGGTCCGCTGTTGACTGGCGCTGCCTCCATCCTTTACGAGGGCAAGCCGGTCGGCACACCGGACGCCTCTGCCTTCTGGCGAATGGTCGAGGAGTACAAAGTGAACACCATGTTCACCGCCCCTACGGCTCTGCGGGCCATCAGGAAGGACGACCCGGAGAACAAGCACTTTACGCAAATCGGGAAGCGAGGCGGTCTCAAGTCGCTCAAGGCGCTCTTCCTCGCCGGGGAGAGATCCGAGCCGGCAATTATCACCATGTATCAAGACCTGCTCAAGCACTACGCCGCACCGGGCGCCCAGGTCATCGACAACTGGTGGTCGTCCGAGTCTGGCTCGCCCATCTCGGGTGTCGCCCTCGTCCCGCACGCCGGCAAGCACCGGAAGACGGACAACAAGGACCACCCGCCCATCGACGTCAAGCCCGGCAGTGCCGGAAAGCCCATGCCGGGCTTCGACGTGCGCGTCGTTGACGATGACGGGAACGAGTTGCCCAGGGGCAAGATGGGCAACATCGTCATGGCTACCCCCCTGGCGCCGACGGCTTTCCGTACGCTGTGGGAGGATGAGGAGAGGTTCTTCAAGGGCTACCTCAAGCGCTTTGATGGCAAGTGGGTTGATACTGGCGATGCTGGCTGGATCGACGAGAAAGGGGTAAGCGCACTTCACTTCACAAAAAAAAAAAAACAATAACACTCGAGCCCAAATACTGACATATTTCTTCTAGTACATCCACATCATGGCTCGTTCTGGTAAGTGACATTAAAGAGGCTACAAGATACACCCTCACTGACTCTGAGTCCCAGACGACATTATCAACGTGGCGGCCCACCGACTCAGCACTGGTAAATTCCTTTCTATCCAAGCCGCCCCTGACCCCTAGTGCTCACTCCCTCGCTCCCTCTCAGGTACACTCGAACAAGCCATCACAAGCCACCCGGCCGTCACCGAGGCCTGCGTGGTCGGCATCCCGGACGCCCTCAAGGGCCAGATGCCCTTCGCCTTCGTGGCCACGAGCTCCGACATACCGGCGGACGAGCTGCTCGCCGAGATCCAGAAGCTCGTGCGCGCGCAGGTCGGCGCCATCGCGTCGCTGGGCGGGCTCATCTGCGGCAAGGGCATGATCCCCAAGACGCGGTCCGGCAAGACGCTGCGCCGGGTGCTGCGCGAGCTGCTCGAGAACGCGGTGCACGGCGAGGTCGACAAGCCGGTCAACGTGCCCTCGACGGTCGAGGACGCGAGCGTCGTCGAGGTCGCGCGCGAGAACATCCGGCTGTACTTCAAGGACAAGGGGGGCAAGCACGGGTCTATCGAGGCTAGGGCGAAGCTATAGGGGGGCCTCTTTTGTGTTTCCTTGGAGGATGAGGGGGAAGTGGTGGTGGCGGGGAGGTTGGCATGGATACGTTCTTCAAACTTGAACTTTTACGAAAGCGCCGCGGGAGTTCTTCATGATGGAATGGGATTTGACAGGTCGACTATTTCTCTTTTTAAACTCACAGAACAGTCAAGCATTTCGAGACCCCAGATGGCTCCTCTCTTCGAAGCTCCCAAGTGACTCCAGTCTGGAAGTGTGGCAATAGCGTGGCATGTATTATGAATTCCCGAGTCTTATGTTGATTGATAGATCTAAGCCGTCACATCTCTCGGGTTGAGACCATTGCTATCGTCTTCTACACTTGATCGAAAACCAACAGTCTCAGACCTGATCTCATTCACATTTAGTATCTCATATTCTACCTTGTTGCCGACTTGACGTTTCCTACTGATCTCGACCTTTGTCACTTACCATTCTCGGGCACCCAACAACTAGTCCTGCAGCGGAGAAACACCAGCATGCACACTTACGTTCCTCTGCAGAATAGCTGCCCGCCTCTGTGCTCTTCAACGCACGAATGCGCATGTTGTTCGGGTGCTGCCGAGCCAGCGTACAGCCTGCAGCGCCACCACCATCATCGTCCGCATAACCATTGCCCAAAAGCCAGCAACAGGTTCTCCCCCCCTCCCCCAAAGTCCGCCGGCGCGAGCAAGTCGAGAACCCACCCCCCAATATGCATGCACTGGGGGCTTGGCCTTGAAACACAACATAAACAGCAGTGCCGTGCTCGCGCTGCTTGCATGCGCACATTTCCCCATCCTACCAATGCACGACACGGCACCAGAGGCTCTTGGAGCGCGCACGTTCCCGAAGTGGGAGATGTACATGTACATATTCCAGACATTGCCCTTGTTCTCGTCGTTTGAACAAGGAGGGGGGGGGGGGGGGCATCTTGACATTAAGCCCTATCCTATCCTGATCGGATAGATGCTGCTAGCCACCCACCTCAAAGAGCTCTCTCTTGCATACGAAACCGCCCCGGGAACAGAGCTCCATGATCTGACGTATCACAACTGATCTGGCCCCAGGCCGCTTGCCATTGTGTAATCAACAGCGGGCAAGACCTCGACCTGTCGATTGCCCCTGGCGGGTTCAGACTGTAACGGGGAAGAGCGTCAGCAAAGGGCACGACTACGTGTTGTTTTCCTTTTTTTTTTCTTCCCCCCCCCCCCCCCCCCCCTCTTGCCCACGTGCCGACGATGCAGCCGCCTGTAAGAAGAGCGGAACGTCGCATGACGAGCGTTTGCCAAAGGCCGGACGCTAGAAAACGCAGGACCGCACAGGTGTCTCGACGAGACCAGACGTGACTGGACTGGCCCCCCATCCCGTGGCCCGTCGCACAGCGTCGAGAAAAGAAAGAAAGGCTGCAGCGGTAATCGCAGCTTGGGGTCTCCGTCACCCAAAGGGCAAGGAGACACAGATGAAAGCAAGAGCATTGGTCCTTGACGCAAGGCTCACTTGACTGTGGGATAGCCCTTTGGGCCAAGGGGGAGGGCGCACAACGGTATGACGCAGTATATTAAAGCAGTCCTCCTCCTCCTCCCCCCGGCGACGATCATAGGCTTCGGCAGGGCGGACATTGTGAGATATGATATATCAGCACGTTCAAGGATTCGAAAGTTTGCAACAGGGTTGAACGGCACTTTGCCTTGAGGCCCAAACCTCGTATTATCGGGTCGACGTTGAACAGAACAACGGGGGTGAGGTGAGGTCTCGGGATAGCCCTGAACGGCTTGTTCCGCGTAAAAAGAATGGCCTACGCGATCGCTCAAGCAAAGGATCGCATCCATGTAGACCCCGGGACTCCGCGGCCCAGATCTCTCTCCGCAGTCCGGGATCTCAGCATTCACCAGATTGCCGGCGAGTCGGACAAAGGCCCGCCCGCGTTTATTAGGAATCAGTGCCTCATGCTGGCCTCGCCCCTAACTCGCGCGAATCCAGGCGGCCTAGCACTCGAGATGGGCGAGGGTGAAACATGACGGCCACAAGAGACGGTCA
Organism: Thyridium curvatum; assembly: GCF_004353045.1. Taxonomy (NCBI): domain Eukaryota; kingdom Fungi; phylum Ascomycota; class Sordariomycetes; order Thyridiales; family Thyridiaceae; genus Thyridium; species Thyridium curvatum. The sequence continues at coordinate 73,845 of NW_022156868.1, read as the reverse complement.
CCCGAAGGAAGCAGGGTCGCACAGCGCAGGATACACACGCCGGTCGTACACATTGGCACACAGGCCCACACACCGCGCCCGTTTCGCTCGTGACCGTAGAACCATGCCTCAGATCACTTTCCATTCCGATGCCAAGGAAGAGCACCAACAAGTTGCCGCTGTAACAAAGTGCAGGGCGATGCGGGCCGCACATGTAGTGGCATGGGTGGGCAGCATTCGAGCGAGACTCAGCACCATTTGTTGTGAACCTTCTTTCTAGAAGTGCGCCACCACGTTTCCAATTCCCAAGAAGAAAAGAGCAGGAGGAGTATGCGGGTTCTAGACGTAGAGAGGAATGCCCAATTCAGAGCGGCTATGCAAACACCAAACAAACGCCAGCAGACAGATGTCCTTCCACCCCGATGCAGGTCATCCGTTATGCTCCTATGCTGCGCCTAACCACGGCAATGCCATGCCATGCCATGCAATGCTGTCAAAACACCCAACAAAAGCGCGATGCAGCCCCGGGAGCAGAAAGAAAGGGGAAACAGAAAACAAACTACCGCCTCGGACTATCCCAGAGAGTCTCCTATCCGCCCGCAACACTTGGATTGCATTACCATGTGGGCGGCAAGCAAGGCGGAATCCGCACAGTTTGCTCACGTAGCACAGCAATATATTCGTGCGGACGTAGCAACGCCTGCATGAATGCGTGTATCCCTCGCACATTAGTCTCGTCCGTACCTGTCATCCTCTCGCCACTCTGGATCCCCGCTGGGTGGCCCATCCAGCATCGTGGCTTTCATGACTGCCTCGCAAACGCGCCGTAGACACTCTGCTGCCCTCTGGATGCGACCTTGAGGCTGCTGAACCTTGCCTCCGGGAGGCGGCGGCCGGCCTTGATGCTTTCCAGAATCCTGTGCAGCAGGGGATATTGTTAGCGTTTAGATTGGCAAGTAGACAGTCCCTGGCCCATGTATCTTTCCCAAAATGATACATCCATGACATGGCGATGGGACACAATAGCTGCCCCAACGCCCAGGGGGTTTCGTCCAAAGAAGAACAACAACAAAGTACTTACCACTCCACCCCTACAAACTTGACACCGCACCCACCGACCCTCCGGATCTCCCTCTCCAGCTTGCCGCCCGCGAGCCCGCCGCCAGCCCCGCCGCCACCGGCAACAGGCCGGCCGAGGATGACGTGGGTGACCTGCCGCCTGCCGAGATGAATAGACATGCGGGCGCCATGCTCGGCCAGCAGATGCTTCAGCCTGTGGTCTGAGACCAGGGGGTGCGTGCTGCCGTTGACGTAGACTACGAGCCCGTCGAATATCTTTCGTGGCTGGTTGGCTCTCTGTCTATCCCGCTGCTCGTCTTCCAGCCGCCGCCGGAGCGCGATGTTCTCCTCCTCCGTCGTCGTTGTCGTCGTCGTCTCCCGGCTTGGCAGCGTAGCCCCCGTCGCGCTCACCGACGGAGAGTCGCTGCTGCTGCCGCCGCCACCCGGCGTCCCTCCTGGGAGACTTGGGAATGATGACGATGTTGCCACTACCGCTGGCATGCTCTGCGTCTTCATCGCCCCGGGGTTCCTCAGCATGTCCATGACGTTGGTCGCCGCCCTGGCCCGGACCTCCTTGGGCACGAGGACCTTGTTCGTGTCGTCAAAGTCCTCGGACCCGGCCCCGACGGCGTCCGACATGCGCGACCCGCCCGAGTGGCCGGCGCGGAACTGGCCGTGCAGCTTCCAGTTGCGGTTGTCGCGCCAGCCCATGGGGCCCTTGGTCTCGGCCCGCTGGTGGCCCAGGGCGACCGAGTTCCAGGGGTCGAAGCTGCGGCCGTACCTCGGCTCCGCGGCCCTGGGCTGGGCCGACTTTGCCGGGCCGGGAGGGTCAAAGGCCGGCCTGCTCATCTTTTGGTTCTGGTGGTGTTGGGGGAAGCAGATGGCGAACTTCTCTCTCCGAATCGCAAGTACACCGTGACGGTACGGTGCGGTGCGGTGCGGTCAGCTATTGCGTAGGCACGGCGGGCATGGTGACCAGTGCAGATATGAGTTTAGTTCGAGGTCCATGGTCTAGGCAAGCGAGAAACCACCGGGAAACTGGTGGAGAAATTCCACATCGACGCCAACAAAGAGCCGTCGTCCTTGACGACACGACTCGCGTGGTATAATTGCCCTCTCTAGCGCTCCCTGAAGACACCACTTTGCGCGTGGTCACATGCCCACCACCCCGCCGCCGTCTTGGAACGCACCCGCCGTAGCGAACCTGCCGCTGTCAAACCATCAGGCGCTGCCTAATAATCTTGGCCATGTCTCGTAAACTGCAGCATCCGACACGCCAATAGCACAAATCATATCAACCCTCTATTGTCTGCCTTTTCATGTGCCTGCCAGACTCTTTGCAGCACACCTGGGTCGTCCTACAAGTAGATACACCCGTAGATCATGTTTCAAGCGAATGCTACACACCCCTCCGCGCAGGGCCAGAGGAAGACGGGCTGGTTTTGCAAAACGAATCACGGAAGCACGGATGCTGAAACTGAGATGCTTCCCGGGAAGAGATCATTGATACACACGGCATGATATACACCGCGCATCACTCATGACACCACCTCCGCGCCCAATCGCATTCCCACAAGGCCACAAGGGGCACTCTTCAGCAAAGGGAAATTGGCGATCCCCCACAAAGGGTAGAAACCAGGGAATCTCCGATCAGGTGGTCTGAGGGACGAGATGCATATGCCACATGCGGGAAAAATCAAGGGCCTCGTTTGGTTGCTGTCATCCCGTCTGTCGTTCATGCACGGGGGCTTAGACCCGGCTTCTCCAGACCCGGTCCTCATGTGTCCTTGTTTCTCGAGAGAGTCATATGAGGCGCAGGGTCACAGCCAGAATGCATGCTTTGCCTGGCATTAGCAACTGCACAACCCGGCAGTTTTCCTTCCCACCACGATCTTGAAGACCACGGGGGGAGGGGGGGCATGCAAGATTATCGGTGGTGGCTGTGTGTGTGTGTGTGTCAAGTGTCGAGGTGTAGGTACCTAGGTAGGTGAGCAGCATATCTACAATACTCGTCAGACCGGACCCTTGGAGCAAGATACGTGGGGCGAATGCACAGCAGGGGAACAGGCGTCTAATCTTTCCGCCCGACGTGCAGCAACGATCAAGAAAGGCGCGCAACAAAAAAAAAACAGGTTGAGGATTACAAAGTTGCTGAAAGGAAACCCCCTCCCTAGTAGCCCGGCATGCGGCGGCGCGTGCGCACTTGGTCACTGGCCGATGCATCGACGCAGGACAGTTTCATGCAGAGCCGATCTTGGTCTCTCTGCGGAGCGCATGCCTTAGGAGCCATCTGCACTGCACCCCGTCGTCTCTCCTTCGCCGCCGCCGCCGCCGCCGCCGCCGCCGCCGTCGCCGCCGGTAGCTGTCAAGGAGGCATGAAAACTTGAGTGTGTGGGTTTTCCCTAGCTACAGTAGGCAGATGCACCTAGGGTAGGCATGTAGGCAGGTCGCACATCATCATCCTGCAGGCTCGAGGAATTCTGGTGCCGGCTGCTTGGGCGAGACAAGCAGCGATGCTGACGCAGGTTGCCCCTCCATCCCCCCTTGAATAGACTACTATTATACAAGCACCACTGGATCTTAACCTTGCAAGTTGTAACCCTACGAAGAGGCTGTACGTGATACCCTTGCTGGGAGGACTCGGGCGTGCGCCTTTTTCAAAACCTCTCTCCCCCCCGTAACGTCACACCCGGCTGGCCACCCAGCTCGCGGGCTCGTGCTCCTTTTCCCAGAAGCCATGGCCGTTGGCTCCTTATTCTCGACGCTGTCTGCCAGTAACTAGATCCGGAGGGGGGGGGGGGGGGTTCATGCAGGGCCAGATGCCTGGCCCGTTTGTGTCCCTCTTCGGCGTATCTACCCGAACCAGGATGTCTCCCCGCAAAGGGCCAGGTTAATTGACCGCGCTGTGCAGGATGCGCAGCCCATGATCGGCCCTGCTTCGAAGCAGGTCGCAAGACAAAAATCGGGCGAGGATGCGAAATGTGTGTGAGTGCGCCAATCAGAGATGCAAGTAGGCAGGTCCGCAAACCTCGGCTCACGGGCTTGGCCACGACCTACCTCGACCTTGGCCAATCTTCCAGATGGCGAAGGGGATCATTGCTGGCCGCACCCCGATAGCCCGACAACAGGACAAATACATCCTCGCCCAGGGTGTGTTGTTTTGTGTGTGAACGGCGATCATGCCCTCGCCCTTTCCGTGAGGCTGGCCCGGCTAAATTACAAGTCTTACTCGAGAGCCCTTGTGAACAATATACGAAGCTCAGCACTAGGGTAGGTAGGGGTGGTGGCGTCCGCGATATCAAGCCGACGCATTATGTCGAGCATGATCGGGTCCTTTTTTCCTCCCCCCTTCCTTTCCTTCCCCATGACACGGCGGCGTCGACCGGGTTTTACGAGGCAGATGTGGTGGCCCAGACCCGGGAGACGGCATGAAAGCCAGACAGGCTAAAGTTGAACCCGCAAGCCTGGGTGATATGGTGTGTGTGTGTCTGGTTATCATACAAGCTCCTTGGGAGGAGATATTCCGGGAAGAGACGAGAGAGAGAGAGAGAGAGAGAGAGAGAGAGCCGCGACGCAAAGCCCTTTGGTTGACCAAAGTTAAGCAGCTGCATTACATATGCGCATCATACTTGCGTCCGGCAGATTTGGCGGGCATGACATCGCATGGCATCACTGCACGCGCCGCGGGCGTTCGCCCACGCACGCGGCGGGCGCTGGGAGCTGTTCGTGTGGCACTGCCTTTGCAGAGTATCAAATCACCTCGTCCGGGAGGGTTTCCCGACATACGGATCGTCGTCAGGCAACCTGCCCCTCCCCCCGGCTGGTAGGCCGGGGCAGGCAGGCAACGAATTGGCTCCCGTTCCTGGAGTCCAGCGGGTAAGAGGGAGACAAGAGAAGCTGTTGGGGTTCCAGGCAGGCCTCAACGGCTAGCTGCGACTCCCTCACGTCGCTCAGCATTGCCACCTCTGTCGTTCTGAGTGGCAGGAAGAGTGCGAATGCAAGGGTTGAAATAAGAAGGGGAGGGGGGGCCGAAAAAGCAAATGTGCTTCCCGGGCCTGGTAACATGTGTTCTTCCGCGCTTGCTTCCATGCAGCCACACGTCTTGCATGGACCGTCCCGTCACCAGGCTCATGGGATTTGCTACCGTTCCTTCTTTGTGTGTTGCATACACGACGAACTCGAGAATTGTGCGAGGGAGGAGGCAAGGCAAGATTTGCTTCTTGAGGATTTGCGCAAGGTACGATCTTCCTTGCTGCTGCTACAGTGCATGCAAGCATATATGTACTCCGTAATGCAGATGCCGGTCCGGGGGTTATAGGGCATCGACCTGGCATATTGCTCAGGGCTACTGGCCTATTGCACTTCGCGTATCTTGCACAGTGGTCGATGGCTTGGTGATCCGAGCTTCTCCCGCCGCCTCCGCCTCTTTGTTCTGCGTCACAGTTGAGGGGGGGGGGGGGGCTTGTTTTAGTGTGCGGAATCAGAAGGAGAGTGAGGGAGAGAGGGCGGTGCGAAACCCCGGCTTGGTCAGGGCACACTCTTTTGATACCCATGTCTGCTGCAGTCCTTCCTGTACGTGCTGGGACAGGCCCTTCTTCCACCCTTCCCCCCCTGTGCCGACGGCGACCTGCATTTCCCAACGCCGGCCCGGCACGCATGGGCACGAGGGAAGGACATTCCGTTTTGCGAGACACAAAAGGCCAAGGCTCCTTGACAAAGAACAACTAGAGGCGGAGGGGGAGGGACAAAGGACGGACAACCCTTGTCAAGACTGCGGAGCCACGGCAAGTCAGATCCTCAACCAATGCAGCCATTCCCGTCGAATGGCCAGGGTAAAGGAACCTTTTTTTTTTTCTTGAGCTTCATTGAGAAGAAAATCAGACCATGTCGAGCAGCCAGCAGCTAGTCCTTCTCGGCAGTGGGCCAGGGAAAAAGTCCCCCGTCCATCCACTCACTCCCTGCCTGCACGAAGCGGCGGCGGCGGCGGCGGCGGCGCGGGGTCTGAGTGGAAGCAAGGTTGTTGTCTGTTCGGTGGGCGAACAAACGAGCGCGATGATACTCGGACAAGGGAGGGAAGGGGGGGACAAGCAAAGCCATCGCAGGGTGTGTGGGCGGGCGGGCGGCGCACCCCGCGCTTGTTGATCTCTTGTTTGACAGGCTCCATTTGACGCTTTTGTCCACGATGGCGCGTTTCAAAGTCTCTCGTCCCACGGAAAACCCCGAGAGGAGGAGACGGGAGGAGGCGGCAGAATAAGCAAAAGGTGAGTGAGCGCAACATGCTGCTGAGCCGAGGACTTCGTACCTACTTGTCCGTGGTTCCTCGGGGCAGGCAATTTCGAGACCCTGGAGAAACCAAGACTTCTCTCTCGCGCACATCATCAACGAGAGTACCAATCAGACGTGTCATCGAAACAGAACGAGAAGATTCGACCAGCCACGACAATTTCCAAAGACGTAGGTTTCAGGTGACACCAGTTGCTTCGACTTTCCTTCTCCTGTTTAGTCTGGTCTCTTGTCTGGCGATCGGCTCATAACTCGATAACGTTAGATGCCTAGCTAAGGTAAGCCCTCTTCGCGCCAGCCCGCCATCTTCCAACGAGGATTCGAGCGACAACCACCAGAGGAAGATCAGGACGGAGTACCTACAAAGGTACTTGCCCGCTTTACAGCGATCACTCCCCCGCCACCCCTGCCATGGTGTGAGGGGGAGGTGCCCATATCAAGCTCGACCGGGGGGAGGGGTTGCTTTAAATATACGCAGCCAGGCCGAAGTAGCGGTGAGAACTGCACTAAGCCCAAGTCGGTGTTTCCATCACCAAAGGGAAGACGACAGGCCCTGGCCTGTGAAAGCCGAGGAAATAATCTACAGCGAATTAGAGTTATCAGAGCTTCTTCTTTCTCGTGCTAGTGGCTCAATTGGGGGAAAAAGAACGAGAAGCCCTTTTTGGGAGAGACTTCTTGGACAGTTGTCTCGAGGTAGGTAGTTCGCAAACAGGATACTCCAAACTTTGGGTATGGGCTGAGACAGAAGGATGTACGGCGATTGTAGAAACGACGTCAACGCCATTACCTCAAGCCACTACAAGTGCCCCATAACCAATCGCAGCCAGAAGAGGCATTGAGAGCTAAAATCCAGCCCATCGGCGGCGTATGTGTGTGGCGGAGGCCACGAGTGCAAAGGGGGCTGCCCTATGTTTTGCAGATTGACAGACAATGCTGGATGGGCAGTCCCATTGGACGCCTCTGGGAAATGTTGAGGTACTGGATCGAATCAAAAATAAAAGAAAGAAAAGACTCTGGCCACATCCAAAGACCTGCCACCGCAGAGTGGGCGTGGTGAAGCACAGAGACATTTGACGGGTGTCCAGACCCGGCCCACTCCCGCCCACTGCTCCCACAACTCCGTAGCATCGACGCATCCATGGGATGTGGTGTGGGTTCAGTGGGCTAGGCTGGTGGACACCTCATGTATGTAAGGCGGACCGTTTTCCGCCCATGCACCTCGTGCTGCGAATCAGAGCCGATAGAATCCTCCAGGTTGATGTTTTGCATGACCTCCTCCTCCGAGCTCCAGACACGTTGTTTGCGAGAACGGCTTGGGAATCGTCGAACCAGACGGCGCAGAAGAACCAAGAGATGATGCACCGTGGCGCCCTCAGGAGAGGGAGGAAAGGAGGCAGATCGATCGTGTCGAATCAATTGACGCAACGCCCGTCGAAATGAACGAGAAACCGAGACGCACGCCGTCAGCAACGGGGTAACAGAGCCAGCGAGGCCGGTCCCGGGGGGGGCCTATCAGCCTACCGAGCCCAGATGGAATAGGGAAGGGCCCATTCGTGATCGGGACAAGATGGAAGAGGTGGCCAACCACTCCAACCCACACGGGGGGTGAGGGGGTGGGTGTGTGGTGTGCGTACAAACGTGGTGCGCTCTCATTGGGGGCTCCGCTGGGTTTTTTGTGGTCATGACCACGCTCGGCGGGAGGCTGGCGCGGGTCTTTTGACGAACCTCCCCCCAACAACAAGCAACAAGGGCCTTGTTTCCAGCTCACACAAGAAAGCGGTAGATGGTTTTGATTCAAATGGCCCATGGGCACGAGGGACGACTCCGCCGCCTAGCGCTCCAGCGTTCCAGCCTCCTCTTTCTTGTCGTTGTGACAAAAGTTACCTGCCTACAGTACGACCGTAGAGAAGTGACATGGCAGAGGGCCGTTTGATGGCTTGCTTTTTCTCCCCCCCCCCTTGTGTGGATGCGGGATCATCCACGTTGCACCAGGACAGGCGAACACGCACTTGGCGGGTAGACTGAGACCTGGCTGACACCAGACGTCAGTATCTTTGGGTGGGCTCGATTGGACGGGCAGTTAGATTGCCTCGCAGATGAGAAAGGGTCGGCAGGTCGTCTACGTAGGAGGATGTTCGACACGAGAAACACGCTTTCTTTTCCACAGGAGCAGACGTTTCTTTGCGCGGGATCTTCATGCTGCGATCCACGATCCAGATCCGACGAGAGGGAGGGACGGGTAAGCTAATGTAGCTAATGTAGCTAAGCTCGGCCTTCCATGGGTGTCAGTGGAGGTGGTGCGTGGGTGCGTACGGTGGTGCATCTGGGCGTCCCCCTCTCCATCGACTCATGGTGGAGGCAAGACCCCTCTCGACCTGCGCGGTTTGGCCCTGGTTGTCAGCCTTCGGGTTTCTCTTCGAGGAAAGGCGGGAAAGAGGAGCCAAAGGACCGAAGGAAAATCTCATCGTCCCTTGGGTCCACGATGTGCGGGTCAGTGTGAAAATCGGTGGCAGGATAGCAAGCTCGTACCTGGTACTGCTTCGTTCCATGGCATCCGCAACGGAGAGACAAACGGTCCCTCTGGTCAAAATCCAAGGATCTTTGGTGGCCGAGGAGGAGACGCGCTCTGGCGCACGGGTGCTCCGTGTCGATCGAGCTGGGGGTGTGCAGAGACGCACAAGCACCTAACCGCTGTGCATTGGGAGCATGCAAGAATTAAGCGTCCGAGCCAGGGCCCCTGCTGGCTTGGGGGCGATGAGATTTTAGGAGCCATGGCTCAGGAGGAGCAGGGCTCTCCTTGTCGGTTCGTCTGAAAGATGGCTTACGTACTCCGTAGGTAACTACCTACACCACCCTTCCCTCTGCATGGCCCGAATATCTCAATAAGCTTGATGGAACGTATCGATTGGACTACGTACAATGCCAATTCTAAACCCCGGACTGTTCCGTATGGCGCCCGCACAGAAATTGATTTGCTTTTCCTTTAGACACTCTTTGAATGTTGACGCTGACCCTACAGTACGAATGCTGATGTTCTGGTTGTTTGTCAAGCACAGACCTGGAGCTGAGCCTGTGGCCTCGTTCACCTGAGACGATGCTGCACGCAGTGCCTTGACGCATTGATGAAAGAGGCCTTGCTGGTGGCCAAAGCTCCATGGCGAGCCCTGGAGGTGCCCAGCAAGTGCTTGGTCAAGCCCGAGTTGCATACACATGGAAAGCGCTTGTGCGCCTGTCACTGCTAGTCGACGATGATCAACAGCAGCACACATACAGGTGCCGGCATCTCCAAGTTGCAGGCCTTGAACAGATCCGGATCCACTGAGCAGAGGCTCTGTCCGCACCCGCCGTGCATTGCATTCGCTGGCGTCCGAAAAAGTGACGATCGATCGGTCTAGGCAGTTGATGGATAACTACAGAAGACTGCTTGCATACGTGCTGCCAGCATTGCAGATGAGACGATGAAGAGTGTTCGAGAGGCAAGCCCTCTTCCCACATGTCAAAACATGGCTACATACACACACGCAAACAAGCGTCTGATCGGACGTTTTATGTAAGCGCTCCCGACTAGCACCTGGGTTAGCTGGCGATCTCTGCAGCAGAATGGATTACCCTCTCAACCTCGGAGCGACTGGGTTTGCTCATAATAAGCAAGACGCTCGTATGCACCCTAAGACCAGCCACAACCTCCTAGCTCTGGCCCGGATGGTTTTGGGCAAGGAAGGCAAAGCTCTGTCCTGTCAACGGGCATGTGAAGACACCCTCCTAGATAAGGACTTGGCGCATACGCATCGCATACAGTATGCATGCATGCGTTTCTGCTTGCAGCTCACGGTGCCGATTCGGAGGGAACGTGCGGACGGGGGGTCTCTTGAGCACGAGCTCTCTCTCCGTCGGCCGGAGTCTAGTTCGGATGTGCGTTCATTGTGGTGTGAAAGGACAAAGCACAGGGTAGCTCCTCGCCTTCGAGGTCAAAGTGGCGTATTAGTCATTGTCTTGACGATGATTACCTGCTCCCTGAGAGATGCCCAGATTCGCCCGGTTCTGATAGATCTTGAGGAGGCGAGGTTCCAATGTGACCTGCTCCGAAAGTACCTACAACGTCGCATTGCTTGGCTTTTTTTGGCCTCCCTTCCAAGACCCAACCGAGGGAATGATGGATTGCTCTCAACACTAAGACACTATGGGACCACGATTCAGTTAGTTCACTACTCGACACCGAGGAGAGCGAGTGCTTCGGCAATTTCCACAGAAGTCCATGGTAAGCGCGGTCATACCAAGCGCAGAGACGCCTTGGTAGCTTCATGATGTGTGTTGTCGGGGAGCATATAAGTCGAACATTAATGGTCAGCTTTGGAAGGGAAGGGAGTTGTGGGGTGAATGGAGAAATTCCCCATGCAGATATGCGGGAGCGCCTTTACTTGGGACACGCCTCGACGGTATGAAGGACAAGTATTTTCCAAATTAAACACTCTATTGGGTGGTTGGACCGACCCCGGTCTGATAACAGGCGACGATATTGAACCGGCAATGGAGGCAGGCATCTAAGTAAGTACCTTGAATCTCGAATGGGGACACATGCCGTACGCACAAGTTCTCAAGACAGCGGGTCGTGAGATGCATGGGTGTCTATCTACCTATCTTTTGCATAGAGAGAACGCTCCTGAGTCAAGAGCCTGGCAGTGCGTGGCGGGTATATGGCATGCTCTGCTCCTTGGTTTAGTTGGATCGATTGCGAGAAGCGAGAGCAAAGAAGTCATATGCAGTCCGGCCATTTAATCTGGATGTTTGCGCCGGGATTGCCCATCCACGAGGCCCTGTACTGCCAATGCTATCCCGGAATAATTGAGTCGGGAGCCAGTTTTGACAGCAAGCGCGCGGATGGGCCATTGAGACTCGTCATACGACGGACAGGCAGACGGGAAGGCAAAGATATGACAGATTACATTCGCGATCTCCATAGCAGGCCCTTCGTCACTTCGTCACGGTAGTATCGAGCTGAGGCCCACGCCTGGTGGCTGTGAGCCCTCCCCTGGTGCGAAACGTGAAAATAGAAAAAATAGAAAAGAGACCAAAATGAACCCTGTGCCCTCACGGACCGTGCGACGAGCACGGGCGAGGTGGGCTTCGAGTCCGATGCTCGAGGACGGCTCGCTCATCAACGGCCATGCCGATGCCATCTTGACGAACCTGTCCACGACTTCGGTGCTCTCGACACCACCGGCTCCCCGGAACGATGGATTGAGCGCTCGCCATGGCTTTTGAGCTGCCGCTTCGGGCGCTTGGAGGTTCTAGCACGACAAGAGTCGGATGACGAGGGTTCAAGATCCCGAACGGCGGGTGGTGGTCTCCAGCGTGAACCAGCACACCATAAATATATTGACGAATGTACTGGATGGACAGTTGTCCAACGCCGCGCCGCCGGGCTCCACTTGATGGGCAACTCGAGCGAACAAGGTCGGTTCCCCCCTCAGGGATCTAGCCTGCTCATCCCCGCCAACACATACCCTGCTAGCCCGCTGATTTGCTGAGCGCCGAGGGTGCACCTAGCGATCCCTACTCTGAACGAACTGGTCCGGATCGTCTCGAAGCGGGCGGGCACGAAGTGAGGTCTTTTCCCTCCGAGTCGCAATTGACTTTGAGCCGGGGGTCGCTACGGTTCTGCGTCTGGCGCCCAGAGGCGAGACGGATTGAGTTCAAGTCCTCCAACACACGAGGTTCAAGAAATGCGATGGCGGCGCGCACCCAGCCCAAGCAAGAGCGGGCCTCGCAACACCGCCGTGACCCGGGGCTAGACGAGTTGTCGTCGGGAGTCAGTTTTCGATGGTGCGGTTCCGTCGCCAGACTGGCGGGGAGGGTGTGGCTGACTAAAGACAAACTACAGAGGGGCTGTCAGCAGGGAACACCCTGAAACGACGGGACGACACTTGTGCATAGGGCAACGGCAGATAGCCCACACAAGCCCGGATCTTACTTCGTAGGGTCGAGCAAGGCAAGACATTCCAAGACCTTTCAAGTTGGCGTAGCCCGTAGTTTGTCTCGCTGCCAGCCCTAAACGGGACGCACGAAAAGGGACGAAGAGCAAAAAAGGAAAAGTTGAAGTGACAACAAGAGGTTGAAGACGGCTGCTCCGGGATGATGGTGAAAGAGATGCCGGGATTTCCTGCCTCCATGCCGTGATATTGGGGTGAAGGCTCACGCTGCAACCGTTGCTTGTGAGCCGTATTCTGCCTCCCGTTTTCCCAGCCGCCTAGGAGCATGGCAGCAGCACGAATAGAGCAGAGAAGCCATCGCCTACTCCGTACGTCCTCCGCACTTTGAACGCATCTCCGTAACTCGTGCCTAGACGCTAATACAACACATGTTTCCCTACCAGCTCCAGAAAAAGCTGGAGCTGTTTCGAGAAGAGATAAGGCCGATCAGAAAAGACTGGCCCGCGAGTCTCTTTCTCCGTCTAATGCAAGCGGCTAACTGAAAAGACGGCTGGGCCCATTCTCGCCTCCACTCCCCAGCCCTCCAAGCAACTCGACGCCGAGACGGCCACGGCACTATCTGGATGTAGGTAGTGAGGGTGGTCTTAAACTGATTCACTACGGAGTAGGGAGTTAGTTACCTAGAGTAAGTTGTTGTTCACCAGCCCGGCTGGTCAATAGACTCTTTGTCCGCCAAACGTTGTTGTCCCAATGGGACCGTGAATATGCCGCAATTGTGCCGTATACCGGGGTGTTCCATGGCCGGAGGAGAGAAGTACCTGCCATTCTCCGAACGCGAAATATCTTCCTTCTTACCTCCCAGCTCAATGTTGAGCGCGCCCTTTTTGAGTGTTTACGTAGTTAGATGAAACGGTTGGGGGCCATTGACTGATGATACGCCTACCAAGTAAAACTTGGCAGTCAAGGTCTGTACCCCCATCCAAGTGAGATGTCTCTCTCCCATGGCAAGAGAATGGCCCAGCATCCCCCAAGGTAGCCATCTCTCTAGCCAGCTGGACAGCATGGACAGAGACAGAGCCGAAGCGCGAGCCAATTGCCCTTGAAGCGCTTGTACAAGTCGGGCCCGCCTTCAATTGCCCATCCGTCCAGTCATTGCACTCCAGGCCATCCATGTTCACCGTCTCCACTGGCCTTCGACACACACCCCTCCCTCCATCTCCCCAGCCAGCAGCCCGCGAGCCTGTCCGCCTGCTCATCAGCAACACTGTAGCTCGGGTTTCTCTCTCTCTCTTTCTCTTTGAAGCATCACCGACGTCTGGGCTCCTGGCCATTCCGGCTGGGCGCCACACGGTGGACAAGACCGGACGGCGGGAACTCTGCTAGGAAGGGAGCACTGCGGCTTTGTGATGAATTGAATGCCTACTCCGTAATATCAGCCAGACCGTACACCCTCCCGGCCGGCTACTTTGTGAAGTCTCTGCATCCGCCATCTGTGTGCCATCTTTTGCCATCCCCACACCCATCGCAGCTTACCGAAGCACCACACCAGATCCTCATCCACATCTGTGCATATCCATCCGCAGCTGGCAAAGCGATGCAAAGCAAAGCACCGCAGGCAGAGCACAGCACAGCAAAGCAAAGCACAGGCAACGCGCATCATGGGCTTGTCTGACTGATTGACCCTTGTTTGTTGGCCCTCCACTCCAGCATCTACTTGTACAAGTAGGTATCATTATCAGCATAGCATCGTCGACTCGAAACTACCAAGTGGCTGTTTGTTCCATCTTGGCCTGGAGCTTTCGACACTTTCTGGCCCACCGCCACACACGCCCCATCGTTGTCTCTCTCCCTCTCTGTCTCTCTGTCTCTCTCTCTCTCTCGCGTGCAAACCCACCATGCTTTCTTTTCCGTCGTCGCTTGGGGGTCCCACGGCTTTGCTTCTGACAAGGAGGAAGGCCACTCGGTCAGGCCAGCCCAGGACCCAGCCAGCCGAAAAGGAATTGGCGGCCCCCGTTTTACTCTTGTCTTCTCTTCTTCCCCTCCTCTCGTTGTTCGCTTTGGTGCAACCTTGCCAACACCCACGCCCCCCTTCTCTTCTGGGTCCCCTCCCTCCCTCTCATGGGTCCCCCGACCCCTGTAAGGATAGGCCCTGGTCCGCGCGCAACCCTTGAACCCGCTGTTAGTCGAGCCACTAACACCACCCCAACCTCTTTCTTATCCTGCCTGCTCCCTTGCACCACCAAATCCCTCCCACACCCTGGTCAGCCATCCAGCCAGGCCAGCAAAGACTCCCCAGAGGTACGAGGTACTTTCGGAGACGAACCGGCAGCACGACTTTGGGTCAGAGCAGGAGGGGAGAGGGGCGGGCGAGCAAGAGAGAGAGGGAAGACCACACAAACAGACAGGACTTGAGTGAGAGAGATGGCTGGATTGTTGATGACCTACCCAGGAGGTACCTGACTTGCAAGGTTATTGAGAAGGCAGGTAGAGAAGAGCGTAGGTACGTAGGGCAAAAATGGTGCCCACGGTGGCTCGAATTGTAGTGCAAGTACCTGCGGAGTAGAGCTACCTATCTCCAGTACTCTCCATCCATCTCCATCGAAAAAAAAAAAATAACACACACCCACACTCGTTGGCTGGCTGGGATTTTTTGGCTCTTTGCTGGACTGGACTGGACTGGACCGATGGATGGCTCGACGACAAGACTGGAAGAAGCGGGCACACAAGAACAGCTAGAGCCAGAGGACCAGGACCACCACCAAACCGAAAACACCCCTGTTCTCTTCCACCACAAGGGTCTTAGATTAGCACCTCTGGTGGTAGGCAAGGTAGTGCTGGGTACCCGTACGGCATGTACAAGTACGTAGACCGGGGCCCTGTCCACTCCGTTTCCTCTCGCTCATCGCTCGCGCTGATCTACCATTGACCTGCCTCTTCTCACCACCACCAGCGAGCTTTTTCTTCTTTCTCATCCTCCTGTTCCCTCTCCTCCTCTCTTTTGCCTCCCCTCGACCAGTCCATTACGGCCCTCTCACACCCCTTGAGAGGATTAGAAAGTAGAGAGCGAGAGGTGAAGAAGGTACGAACAAGTCCTGCGCCTCCTTCCTGCCTCGTTGTGTTGCCGGCGTTGTTTCCCTACAGTTGGACCTCCACTTTCGTCCTTTTTTTCCCTGCTCGTTGCTGCTTGATATGCACCTTGCTCCCCCCCGCCTGCAACCTGCAGCTAACGCTTAACTCTTACATGACAGTCGCCCCAAAAAGCCTCTTCTTTCGCGGCCCTCGAAGGACACTCTTGTTGTGTATTCATTTATTTTTTATCCAGACGACGACACAGAGAGACCAGAGTACAGGCTTGACCTTGAGAGAGAGACCACAGGCCCGGACACAGAAACCGACAAGCAAGCGGGGTTGGACAACTAGTGCCGGACAGGAGCAGCACCAAGCAATCCTCGCTCGCTCTCGAAGCCCAAGGACCGACCACCACCACGTCTCACGCTTGCCGCGAGACTTGCTTTCTCCCAATTGCGACCGGCTATACATCTTTGGCATTGGGTCATAGGTTGTTGTTGTGTTGCAAGACGGCTTTCTTCCCTGGGACGAATTGGCTCATGTTACGATTTTAAGGACGCTCTTTTACGACCGGATTAACGAACCTCATTCTGGACGTCTTTGGGTTGGTGCGACAGCTGCCGCCGCTTCCCTCACCGCGGGTTTCCTTCCTTCACTCGAAGCGATTGATCCTGCCGCACTCGTTCGGCTGCCATTTGCTTCTCTGCAAGTCAATTGGACGGCTCTTTTTCGCCAGACGCTCTTGTGGAAGTGTACACTGCTTGCTCCGGCACGCCTAGTACGAGCAGCTTCACTCTGATAAGGTTGGGATAAGATACCCCTTTGTGCGGCATCTTTTCTCTCGCCTTGAGCCTAGGATCCTGAGCCTGTCTTCTCTGCGCAGCTCAGACCTAGCTCGCCATATCAAACCTCTCTAGAAATACATTGGCAGTCGAAAAGCTGGATCTCCCGTCGATCTCCGAGAGGCAAACCCGGGGTCCCTCAGAGGTACCGTTCTACAACGCTCACGCAGTGCAGCGGCCATTGTATATGAGCGAGAGGTTGCCATCTCTCCCCTTCCCATCACCTCATCAGGCTTCCTCCTCGGGTACCGCTTCACCCCGGGTTAGCTCCGTTGGCTCTTCTGCAAGCTCCAACGCAGACTCGCAGTCCTCCTTCACCTCCGTGTCCTCACACGGCCCCAAAACACCACCCTCCTTGCCGGGTGCTGCCTCTCTCCCAGGACCTTCGACGCAGTCGCTGGCCAGTTACGGACAATACCCAGCGATGAATCAGCCAGGCCCAGATATGTATTATCAACCCCATATGTCCGCGGCCCAGCCGCCGGCTCCCCAGACCTCGAGCGCCATGCCACATTACAACCCTCACCAGCAGCCTCCGCTAATACAACCTGGTTCCCAATACGCCAACACGGCTCCTTATGGTCAATATGGTTACCCTAATGGCTTAACCTCTCCCCCGACGGCCCCTCAGGTCTCGAACCCAATGGCTGCTCAGAACGTGCTACCGCCCCCCGGCATGACAGGGCCGCCCAACATGCCCGGCCAGTACGGGAACCTCGACACCACCGGCCAGATCGCTCCTCCCGGCATGAAGCCCCGTGTTACGGCTACCCTATGGGAAGATGAGGGAAGCCTGTGCTTCCAGGTGGAGGCAAGAGGCATCTGTGTTGCCCGTCGGGAAGGTAAGTAGCTGTGCATTCTATCATGGCACAGAGAGTCTCGTTTTCTTACACATGATCCTCAGACAATCACATGATCAATGGCACGAAGCTGCTGAACGTTGCTGGCATGACCCGAGGGAGACGAGACGGTATTCTGAAGAGCGAAAAGGTCCGACACGTCGTCAAGATTGGCCCCATGCATCTCAAGGGTGTCTGGTAAGTGGTTCACAAATCGGACTTCTTCTATTCAGTAGCGATTTTGCTAATTGCCGGCGCTTCAGGATACCGTTTGAGCGTGCATTGGAGTTTGCCAATAAGGAGAGGATCACAGATCTATTGTATCCTCTCTTCGTGCATAACATTGGCGCACTCCTCTACCACCCCACAAACCAGACCCGGACGACGCAGGTCATGGCCGCCGCCGAGCGCCGAAAGCAGGAGCAGAGCCAGATGCGCAGCACGCAGCCGCCGGCGCCGGGCCTGCCGGCGTTGCAGCCCCAGCATCATCACTCGATGGGCCTTCCTGGCCCCCAGTCGTCGCTCCCTTCGCATGCCAGCATGGGCAGACCTTCTCTAGATCGCGCCCACACCTTCCCGACGCCCCCGACTAGTGCATCCAGCGTCATGGGTGCTGGCATGGGTGCCTCTGATAACTTTCAGTGGTCGCAGCAGGGTATGAGCGGGGCTCAAGGTACAAATCCTATGTCCATCGACACGAACCTTAGCAACGCGCGCTCAATGCCTGCCACTCCAGCTACTACCCCTCCCGGCTCGTCCCTGCAGGGTATGCAGGCATATCCTCCGGCGACCCAGGCCTACGACAATTCCAGGCAGCTGTACAACACGCCGTCCACGCAGCAATCGCCATATCCTCAGTCGCACAACAGCCCGCAGGACCGCTCCATCTACGGCCAGTCGGCGTACGTTAAGAACGAGATGGGCCCTCCCTCCAGCAGACCATCTGTGGCTGGCCCTGGTGCTGATCAGCCCGACTCCACCAAGACTAATGGTATGATGCATGGTGGTCAGGCCGGCGAACCCGTTCCGCACCACGGCGAAGAGGAGGCCGAGCACGAGCACGATGCCGAGTACACCCACAACAGCGGGGCCTATGACGCGAGCCGTGCCTCGTACAACTACAACCCTGCTCCTGTAGGTGGCATGCCGACGGACCCCTCGCACATCTCAGCCGAGATGGCAGGCTCTGCCGCGCACCAAGCCGCATCAGGACGCTCCACCCCTAGAAGTGCTGCAGCTCCTCAGTCCTACTACACGCAAGGATACCAGACGCCGCCCCGGGCCCAGCAGGCCTCGAGCAATCTGTATAATGTAATGACTAGCGACCGAGGCGCCGCGAACGGCGGTCCAGGTGACGTCTATGCGCCAGCGGCCGATATGGGCGGCTCGCTGCAGAACGGCTATGGTGCTCCGGTCATGAACGGTGCCGGCATGAAGCGTGGCCGCGAGGACGAGGACGACTCGGCGTCAGGAGGCATGGGGGGCCTCGACATGAAGCGCCGCAAGATGACTTTTGATGGTTCCGTACCATCGCCCGTCTACGATACCATGAGCAGGCCAGCTTCTGCGATCGCGGCTCCGCGACGCAGATAACATGGGAACGAGATGATGGGCCCAACGCCAGCCTGTGCTGTCTCGTTACATCTCTGACACCACTGCGTGTTTCCGTACGTTTGAGCAACAGCCACAAACAAATATCCTCGCGCCGGCTTGCGCATACAACACTCCCTCAGCCAATCTTTTTTCATTTTCATCATTTTGTATTCGTTGGGAGAAGACTTTCTCGGCATACTTTGCAGAAGGAGACGCGCTCACGACACGACGACGACTTCTTCTGTTATTTACGTGTCCTGAAACGGTGTAAATGTCTCATGATTAACGCCATTCGCATGGAAGGGTCTAATTCTGAAGAGGCTTTGACCCCTCTACACACTTTGCCTTTGCAACATCCTTTTTCTTTTTTCTTCTTTACGCGGAACTGATAAACGTCGAATACGGAGTATTGAGATGCAAACCACCTGTCATGACCTCAGGTGAGGGAGCTATGGACGACGACAATGAAACGAGCCTCTTGGACCGCATAGTCTGTTCTCATTTAGCCAGCCCAGCGCTTTCTCTGGAGAGAAGGGCAAGAGCTTGGTTAAAGGACTGGGACGGCGCCGGGATGGGACCTCTGACGTTACCCATCGGTCCGCCGCTTTATTCTTTTTTTACGTGCGGCGGCCGAAGGGAACGGCAGATCCTGGGCTTTGATTTTTTTTGCGTTAACTCTAATGACGATAACGAATTTCCTTGACACGTTTATTTTTGTCCTTGTTCTTTTCATTATGGGACCAAAAGCCAGTTGCAAAGGGGGAGGAAATATCAACTCCTGGGGTTTTGGATGAGAGTGTCTGGATACACGCACCACACACGCTCTGCCTAGGCTACGAAGTTTACGACGGGCATCTTGGGAGCAAAAAGAAAAACAAAAAAGCTACCGCCCTAAACGAAGAAAGCTAGATCATTTTATTCCCCAAACTTTCATGATCCCGAAGTGTGACGTTCTTATATGACTGTGACCGTGTGGAAGAGCTATCCCACGGCTCGCCATATATCGTGGTATATGCTAACTGCCCCTGCTACTCACTTTTGGACTTTGGAGGCTGTGGCATTGGAGGAGATCGGATGATACATGATTTGTTCGGGTCGAGGCGTTAGACGGTAGAGACCTGGTTGCACTTGGGGGAAGCTTGAACGGCAATACCACACAAGGTACTGTTCCCTTTGGCTTACGAGACTTGCTATTTGCGACTTGCTGGTAGCATTTGCATGCGAGCTCGATGGTCATTGTGTGAGATTGACCAACATGCCGCTCGATCTTTCTTTTTAAGTCTTCGTATTCTATAATCTATTTGTTCTCTCAGGACGAGCTCTATGAATACATAGATGTATCATGAAACCACGAGATTTCCCGACGCAGATCGTATACATCCCCGTGTGCCCCTTGTTCCGGTCCTGAATAATTCCTCAAAAGAGTGCCCAAACGCCCTGTGCTATGCTAATGTGATATCTAAATGAAAAGGACCCCGTTCTAGGAAAAAAAGAAGCCGAAAAAAAGAGCAAGATTTGTATGCGCGTGGGCTGTCTAGACCTGCACGGCGACAGGTCCCTCGCCCAACGAGACCGTCTTCTCGAGCGACAACGTCTTCTCGAGCACGGGGGAGGTCGCCGACGCCGACGCCGCGGCAGCCGCGGCCGTGAGCTCGGTGAAGGCCTCGGGCCACAGGAACATCTTCTCCTCGCGCGTGGGCGACAGGGCGATGTAGCGGGGCACGGCCGTCCTGCTCGACACGCGGCGCCACATGTTGGCGCGGGGGTTGAAGCGCGCGGGCAGGCCGCGGCCGCGCGTCTGCGCGTCGTCCTCGGCCTGGACCCTGGCCAGCTCGCGCTGGATGTCGGCGAAGGTGTCGAAGGGAGTGTAGGGGATGCCGTTCTCGACGCAGTACTCCTCGAGGCGCAGGCCGCGGCGGGCGAAGAGCACGTCGGCCTGGCGCGCGGCGGGCAGGTCCGAGACGCCGTCGCCGATGAAGACGATGAGGGGCACGGTGCCGTCCTCGCAGGCGAGCTCGGCGGCGCGGCGGGCCTCGGCGACGGACTGCGCCTTGTCGTGGCCCAGCTCGCTGCCGCCGTGCAGCCAGACGGGCCGCCAGGCGGAGCCGTCGGCGGCGATGTCGGCGCCGTTGGCGACGATGTCGATGTGCGCGGACCGGTCCTCGCCGAGGAAGGCGTCGAGCACGCGGCGCAGGACGGGCTTGAGCCCCGCCGAGATGACGTTGAAGGGGATGCCGTTGTCGAGGCAGAACTGGTGGAAGGCACGGAAGTCCGGGTCGATCTCGAGCTCGCGCTCCATGACCTCGAAGCCGTCGTCGAAGGGGACGTTGAGGGAGCCCCACATCTCCTCCGAGACGTCGCGGAAGGACCGCTCGCCGGACTTGATCTGCTCGTCGAGGATCTCGCGCCGCTTGGAGCCGCAGCCGTGGTTGTCAAACAGGATGTGGCCCGTGTCCTGCATGAAGATGGTGCCGTCAAAGTCTGCGCCAAAGGGTTGGGTTGTTGATCAGCACAAGGGTTGTTTTGTACAAGTGGGGAGGGCCGATAGGGCTGCTGCAGCCCCCCTGGGCGAAGATCGCTTACCTGAAAAGCAGATGATCTTCCGCTTCTTGTCTCCGGCGGCAGGCACGGCGTCTGAGACGGCCTGGGCCGGCGCGTCCTTGACGATGACAGGCGGGGGCGTGATGGCGATAGGCATGTTGATGGAGTTTTTGACAAGCTGCAACCAAGAACCAAAGCTGTCTATGTCTAGTCGAATATTGCTTGTTGGGCTGTGAAACGAAGCTCTGAAGCAGGGAGAAATCTAAAAGTGCAGGATCAATCAAGACTGTGAATCGTTTATATACGATGAAGCCTGTGGAGAAGTGTCTGGAGAACACAGGAGGCGAGCCGGAAGGAAAGCTCGAAGGCCGTTAGTTATATAGCCCGGGTTCCCCGAGACACCATCGTGAAAGGCAGCCGAAAGGGCCAGTCCACCGTCATCGCCCTCCTACGTCGTCGTACATGACAAGAGATAAGAGGGTCATCGAACAGACTGGTTACGCGACTATGAGCGGTCCCACGGGGCGCAATAGCGCATCCAGACTGGACTAGGCCGCGACAAGACCCTTCTCCCGGTGGGGACCAGGACGCTGGGAACGGGAGGCAAATCGTCACCGTGCAGGACAGTCCATGCCCGCCATGCCGGAACCAGTCGTGCCAGTGCATTCCAGGGGCAGCGCACTGCTGTGTTGGGTCCACATTCCGGAAAGTCTAAAAGATTTCTCTCCCCGGCGGACTAGGTAAGGAACCACTTCAGTTGCCCAAGAGCGAATGGCCAAGGCCCGAGGAGGGAGCCGCAGGCCGTTGCCACCCAGGGCAGAGGCGACCAGTGGAAGTGAGACCGTACCTTGGCTTCCCGGCACTTCACCGAGTGTGTGTACCTAGCTTGAGCCCGACAGGTACAGAAGCAGCCGCAACGGATCGAACAGGCAACACGACCACTAGGCGTAAAGCCCAGCCAACCCTCCTGGGATGACCATCTCGCAGAGCCGCACCGATCCGTGTAGCACAGCAGTCTCTGTGCAAATCTTGCGGCTCGACCTCCTATACTCCCCGTCCACACAACGTCCGTCTGTGGCATCACAGTTGCCAGGCATCACTTGAAGGTCCATCAGCAAAGCAATGCGCTCCCTTATGCTCAATGACGGAATGAGGAGCGGTGAGGGGAATGCAATGTCCCCCTGCCAATGCTGCACGCAGGGGCTTAGAACTACCTAGCTCCGTATGCAGATATCCCGCAATGGTCTCTCTGCGTTCTCGTGTAAGCAGATTGCGAGAATTGCCGCGGGGACAGCAAACATGCGGCTTTGCTCACGATGGTGATGATGATGTCATTTGCTCCTTCGAGGCTAGTCAGTTAGCGTGGGTGGGCCCCCACGCAGAACAAGACTGCCAAGCCCGTATCAAGATGAGGTTAACACTGTTAGGCTGCAGAAAGAGGTGAGATCCTGGTCCAGGTCGGTCGCCTGTGGCTCCTGAGTGGATTCGGACTTGATGTGATGGCAAGAATCTAGTTTGCGAGATGAATCTGAATGGAAAGGGGCCCGACGCCAAGACAAACCATGACAAGAGAAGAGCGAGATCCTCTCACACATTGTGCGAAACTAGAATGATAATTGGTTTATCAGAGGAGGATCTTATCTTTTCCGCTAAACACTTAGCCGCCCGGCCATCTTGCCATGCTGACTGATATGGGGCCTTACTTCGCACTACCTGAGTGTTGCAGACTGGAGGATGGCTTGAACAACTTCTGCTGGGTGGGTGGTGTCCGTCTTCGAATGATAGGTACAATGCGATCAGTGGCATCTCGATCATATGGAGGTTGCATAGATAGGGAGAGGCAATGGGTTGGCCTCGTCGCGCTTTTGCCATTCTTTTCTTCATTATTCTCGTGTGACGATAATTTTTGCTGCAGCTGGGTCCGGGGCATCGAACAGTCCTGTCTAATCATAACTCATTCGCCAGTCTATGCCGAGACTTTTGCGCTGTACTTCGTGGCTGCCTTGTCAAACAAGGCACTCTTCTCCTCCAATTCGACTAAGAAGGGGTGTTGGGGGTCCGCCTTCTTCAATGAGCTGGTCGGAAAGAATTAGTACTTTCAGTCCGGCACATTCGCGTCCGCCGAAATGCGGCTGTAACTCACCTCGTCAGCTCGGCAGCATCCTTTCCAGTGATGACCGCAAGGACCAGCTGGTTGGCAATGGCCTCTGTGTAGTTGGGCTCCTTCTTCACCGCCTGATCCAGCGCGGCCTCGGCCTCCTCTGCCCTGCCCAGGTGCAGTTCCGCGACCGCCTGCGCGACCAGCGTCCGCACAGACGAGGTCGAGGGTGCCTGAGCGAGCTCCTCAAAAACGTAGAATGCCTGCTGATACTTTTCGCCGCCCTGTGTTCCCTTGTCAGTATCATCCCGGAGACAAATGATGACTATCCTCGTGTCTCGTCCGACGTACCAGCCGTAGACCAACCCATGATTCTGCGAGGTTGACCAAGAGACTATCCTGAGCCCACCTCCTCGCCGCCGTTACTTCCTTGAGTGCTAGGTCATTTCGGTTCTGTTGTAGGTGGATTTGGACGATGAGCGCGACGGCGTCCACTGCGACAATCTTACGTTAGCCCCTCGCTCCTCGCGTCCAGGACCAATTGAGACATACGGTTGCCAGAGTGCTGTGACAGCAAAGCCAGGGCCTCGTCCGGCTTGCCGGCGGCCTGAAGGACAGTGCCACCGATGACCTGGACCGCATTGTTATCGGCAGCCTCCTCTGCAAGCTTCTCCGCCGTCTTGACCGCCGAGTCGGTCTTGCCCAGGGTGAGCTCGGCCAGCGCGCCGACGGCAATCAGCTCGGGCTCCTTCTCCCCCTTCACATCGGCGACGACATCGTCGGCCTGGCCCAGGGCAATGCGAGCGCGCAGCTGGAGGACGCGGGCAGGGAGGGCGTTCTCCGGAGACAGGGTGGAAGTGTCGTAGTCCACCACCTCCTGGAACTGTCCTTGGTGGAAGTGGTTGTGGATGTTGATGAGCTCGCCTTCTGCTGAGTAGGGGTCCATCTTGGCTTATCTTGTCTCGTCGCAAAGGGCGGTGCGCGAAGGTCGTTGTTGAGTGAAGGGAGCTTCGATGCCACCTTTGAGAACTACACGTGGAGCGTCGAACTAACTTGGGACCCCTTCGAGGGGCATGGTCCGTGCGTCGCCCACTTGTACGAGGGTTCGAGGCAAGGAAAGATTGGACAGGCAAAGTCTCTTTACAGCCAGTTAATATGTAGACCATGAACAGAATTTACATTCTTAAACAGCCACAAATCCATCATTATTTCGCAGTAGAATAATATCCCGAGCTCATCAAGAAATGCCAATATCATAGTGTTTCTTGACGAGTCTCGTGGGATGGGATGGGTACTCATTCTTATCTTATCGCCGCCTGGAGGAAAGCTCCACCACATCGAGCGATGCCGTCAGCGCTTCCACAACTTCGAAGCCATCGAAGCCCTTTGATGTCGACGGCAACGCTTCTCGGGAGATAGGATACACGCAGCCGGGGTCGGCTGAAGTGACATTGAGCCACGGCATATAGTAGCGCTCGATCACCTTCATTTTGTGAGTCCCTCGGCCAAAGATGTTGAGCCGGCGTCTGCTGTCGATGCGCCCGGCCCTGGTGCGGTCCTGGCCGGCTAGCCGCAGCAGTTCAGCGCCGCAACTGCCGGTTCTTGGCCGTTCAGTGTCGTCGCAGATCTCTAAAGCGGCGGTATGGAGGTCCCAGCCCGTTCAAATCCGTTCGCGGCGCCATCCATTCTCAACATTCTCTTCGCGACGATACTACGACCCGAACGACCACCGCCTGCGGACTGCGCGCCCCGTCGTGACCACCGGCCAGCTAAGACGCGTCATACGTAGCCCGAGTACGCACGCCGTCATTGTGTTTGCAATCGCGAGCGCCATCGCCTTCTACTTCTACAATATTGAGGTCGTTCCGGTATCGGGGCGCAAGCGCTTCAACTGCTTCGGGGAGGAGAGCGTCAATCAAGTGTCGGAGATGCAGTACAAGCGGGTGATCTACGAGGTCGAGAGCCAAGGAGGTCGCTTCCTGTCCGACTGGGACTGGAGGACGATCATGGTGAAGCGCGTCATGAAGAGGCTGATCCCGGTCAGTGGGATGGAAGACGAGAATTGGGAAGTGATGGTCATTGATGATCCGGGTATGCCGCATTCCAATCTCTCAATGGTGCTGAGCTGGTGCTGACTGTGCGTTAGGGACGGCGAATGCCTTTGTGCTACCGGGTGGCAAGGTTTTTGTCTTCAGCGGCATCTTCAACATGGTCAAGAACGAGAGTGCGATGGCTGCGGTCCTCGGGCACGAGATTGCGCACAACCTGGCAGGTCATATCGCGGAACGTCTGTCGCAGTCAATAGGTGTCAACATATTATGGGGGAGCCTGTTGTTCCTCTCTCTTGCGATACCAGGCGGTATCTTTGCCGTCCAGTTCTTTGGCCGTGGCTTCCTGGACATTCTCTTCGAAAGGCCAATGGGCCGCCTGCAGGAGAGCGAAGCGGACTACATCGGCCTTATGATGATGGCAGAAGCGTGTTATGACCCGCGGGATGCCGTCGACTTTTGGGCACGGATGGACCGAGCGCAGCAGGGCGAGCCGCCGGAATGGTTGAGCACGCACCCTTCGGTATGTTGAGAACAGTGGTGGTTGTTCGTGGATAGATTGCTAACACGCGTGATGTAGAACCGAAATCGTATAGAAAAGATTCAGGGGTGGCTTCCCAAAGCGATAGAGAAGCGCGAGGAGAGCAATTGTCACGGCACGCAGGGTTTTGCTGAGCTTTTCAAGCGTGCTATGCGGCAAGGCATCGTGCTCAGCGAGTGAAAACAGTGCGTCCCTGCAACAGACCTCTCCGGCCCGCAATTAAGTGACGCTGCCACTGGTGCTATATCTGGAAGATGTTCTGCGGTGGTGGCGGTTGAAATCTTAGCAAAGTATTGCCTTTGCATTTTGAGGCTCCTTTGACGGCATCACAAGATCACCACTCGGTTGTGTCTCAGAGTACCTCAAAGGACTCTCCAATTATTCTTGCTTTTGCTCTCCTTGAACCTTATATAAAATAGAGTCATAGAGAGTTTCCATCCTGGAACGCGACGGAGCGGATACATCGTTGGTTTCTTGGCGACGTATGAACTACGGTTCTACCCATCTCAATCAACACAGTTATAGGGCTGAATATGACCTGCTATTTAACAAAAGAGCCCTCAATATGTAAGCGCAATTTTGCAAAGCCGCTGGGACAGGCACGATATGACGTTACGCAGCAACACGGGCCGAAGTCTAGAGTTATCACACCTCATCCCTAATTGGTCGCGAGTGACATCAACTTGGGACCTTCGCAATCGTCACCCAGAAACAAAAACGGAACCTGGTGCTTTGACGCATCGTCGATCTCAACTCGCAATAGTTTTGCTTGACTTTATCGCAACTCGGCATATCCATGGCCGAGACTGAGACTCAAGTCGCATCTGCGCGGCGCATGTACGACGCCCGCGCTGCAAACTATGAGCAATCATGGCATCCTCACTACTCCGCCCGGTTCATCAAGCTCCTTGACATCCGCCCTGGCTCTCGGATCCTCGATCTCGCTTGCGGCACGGGTCTAGATGCCTTTCTGGCCGCCGAGCTCGTTGGCGAGCAGGGACGGGTCACTGCGGTCGACGTGAGTGAGGGCATGCTGGCAGTGGCTGCTGAGCGACAAAAGAGGGATGTGAAGCTGGGCTCGCGGATCGACTTCATGCTCTACGATGTGACGGATTTAGACTCGAACCCGGGCATTCCTAAGGCTAGTTTTGACTTCATACTGTGCTCGAATGCTTTCGTCTTGTTCCAGCACCCGGAGGAGGTAGTCAGGAGCTGGAGAGAGTACCTAAAACCTGGCGGCATCCTCGCCGTGGATGCCCCGCATGAGCAAAATTTCCCCTCTGGTCTCATGATGGAACATGTTGCTGCGCAGTTGGGTCTCTTCTGGCCATCGAATAGGGCATGGGTGAAATCGAAGAACTCTTTTGTGCAGGTCCTGGAGAGTCGAGGTTTCGTCGTCGATAAAGTCGTGGAGCTGGAGAACATCAGCGGCGTGGAATCGCCTTCTTTGAGTGTTGACCAGGCCGACGAGCAGTTTGATCGCATCAAGGCGATTGTGCTCAATGAGTCTGCTACAATGGACGGACTTGAGGGCAGAGCGAGGTCGATCTTTCGGGAGGAGTTTGCCCAAGCGGCGGTGAATGGGAAGATAGAGTACGTGGACTCGCTATATGTGTACATTGCACATAGGCTTTGATATTGACTCGGCATCTCGGTGTTCTTGTATCTAAAATGATTCTATACTACGAGGTCTCCATGATGTGGACTCCAATTCAAGATTCAGGGATGCCGGTACTTCTCGTTGCTTTCGCGTGAGACTGCCTGGCATGCTCATCACAACTTGGCGTGGGTTCCCTTCATGTTCGGCTCGACGGGGATTTTGGGATGACCGCCCGCTAACGCCAGTCCTGTGACTTTCTCTAATTCCTCGACCGCTTCGTATGCACGCCCTAACGGGACCTTGATCGTCCTAAACCCCAGCTTTCTGCCGGCTTTGAGGTTCTCGCCGATATCATCGAGGAAGAGAATGTCCTCCGGCTTAACACCGTCTTCCCAGCCGAGCGTCTTGCCCCTCGTCTCGGCATGCGCCCTGGCGTAGCGGTCCGACTCTCTGACGGCGAGCTCGTATATCTCTGGATCCGGTTTCCTCAGCCCGACGTGTGCTGAGGAGATGAATACGTCAAATACTTTCTTCACGGGGTGGTCGAAAAAGTCCTCTTGATGCAGCTCGTGACCTGGCGGGAATATAACCGTATTGCTGAGCGCCACCAGGATGTATTTGCCGCTTGCTTTGAGCTTCTCAAGTGCCGGAAACATCCATGGGTCCGGAAAGTCGGACGCTCGCATCATTTCAACAAACAACCATTCGCCGTCGAGCTTTGGCAATACAGGCACCTCTTTGGGCAATGAAGGGTTCTTTTCTTGCTGTTGCCGGTAGAACGCCTCCCATCGCGTAGAGTCATGAAGATCCCTGTTGAAACCTTCAAAGAACTTGTCATCCATGGGAATCTGACCCCTCTCCAGACGATGCCAGAACCCATTGGGGGCAGTCTTGGAGATGGAGTA
Organism: Thyridium curvatum; assembly: GCF_004353045.1. Lineage (NCBI taxonomy): Eukaryota > Fungi > Ascomycota > Sordariomycetes > Thyridiales > Thyridiaceae > Thyridium > Thyridium curvatum. Next base: position 45,518 of record NW_022156868.1, on the reverse strand, counting down.
GTTGACCCATCCCGGCGGGATGCCTAGACTCAATTCATAGTCAAGGATGGCTTGGAAGGGAGAGACTACCTGGTGGAAAGTCAGATATCAAGCATATGCGAGAATGAGGGCTCCGGCCATCCCCACTCCTGTCGACTTACACAGACACCACCAATGTCGAAGAGCACGACCTTGGGCTGCCTCTGCCCAGACATGATAGATAGAAGAAGCTGTTTGTGTATTGCACTATGGAGACCAAAGGGAAGAGTAATGAGCCTCGATCTTGTGTCTTAATTATGTGCTAGGTCTACTCCTCATCCGTCGACGCATGCTATCGAGGGGGCGCCTGGAGGGTCAATCCAAGCCTAGGCATGTTTGTGAGTGGCCGAGTGGCTAAGCTGTACCAGGCAAGAAACCACCGCCGCTTACCTCGGCCTAGAGATTAGATAACAAGGTGGAGGATCCCATCTTTGTCACGTGAGGTATCAGGTGACTCGTCGCCAACCCGGCCTCGATGTTCTCGAGGCACGACCCTGGCTAGGGCTGTGGGGCGGGGCCGTCAATTATCGCACACAAATTTCGAGTCCCGCCAAATTTACTTTGAACATTTTCATCAACCATCACGAACCAGACAATTGAGCTGATACCACGCAGCCCAAACCGTCAAAATGGTAAGCTGAACCCATACTCGAGGCCGCTGCTAGACATGGCAGCGATACCAGGGAGAAATCCCGCCTTTGAACCAGAAAGGAGTCAATGCAAAATGCTTCGGATCTAGAGGTTCATCTGAAGCGCAAATTGCTGACTCGGGAAATCGTCGCAGGCCTTCCACAAGTTGGTGAAGAACAGCGCTTACTACAGGTATGAAGAACACACAAAGCCCTCTGGTGCCCCTTGCTTTTCCCATGAGAATTATCATACTGACTTTGCTCGCGCCTCGCAGCCGCTTCCAGACCAAGTACAAGCGCCGTCGCTCCGGAAAGACCGACTACTACGCCCGCAAGCGCCTCATCACCCAGGCCAAGAACAAGTACAATGCCCCCAAGTACCGCCTGGTCGTTCGCTTCACGAACCGCGACATCATCATGCAGATCGTGACCTCTGAGGTCTCGGGTGACAAGGTTTTCTGCTCGGCCTACTCGCACGAGCTCAAGGCCTACGGCATTGAGCACGGTCTGACCAACTGGTCCGCCGCCTACGCCACCGGTCTTCTCATCGCTCGCCGTGTCCTCAAGAAGCTCGGCCTCGACGAGACCTTCACCGGTGTTGAGGAGGCCGATGGAGAGTACACCCTGACTGAGGCTGCCGAGACCGACGATGGCGAGCGCCGCCCCTTCAAGGCCTTCCTTGATGTCGGTCTTGCCCGCACCTCCACTGGTGCCCGTGTCTTCGGTGCCATGAAGGGTGCCTCTGACGGTGGTATCCTCATCCCCCACTCCGAGAACCGCTTCCCCGGTTTCGACATGGAGACCGAGGAGCTCGACGCCGAGACCCTGAGGAAGTACATCTTTGGCGGCCACGTTGCTGAGTACATGGAGACGCTCGCCGACGATGATGAGGAGCGCTACAAGAGCCAGTTCGGCAAGTACATTGACGATGAGATCGAGGCCGACGGCGTTGAGGACATCTACACCGAGGCCCACGCCGCTATCCGTGAGGACCCCTTCAAGAAGGTCGAGAGCGATGCCCCCAAGAAGACCAAGGAGGAGTGGAAGAAGGAGTCCCAGAAGTACCGCAGCAAGAAGCTGTCTTACGACGAGAGGAAGAAGCGCGTCCAGGAGAAGATTGCCGAGCTCCGGGAGGAGTAAAAAAGCTTTTAAAGAGCGCACTTTACGGGTTACTGCATGGGTTACGGGCACAGGGGTGCTTGCTTGTTCTTCGGAGTTGATTAGCCAACTGAACTGGAAGGGCCACAAGACCACGGTTCATGGTCGGTGCATGGTCAGCAATGAAAAGTTAATGAAACCAGCTCGATGCAGCCTCCTTTTTCCTCGTGTGATGATAATGTTCGGGACCAGAAATGCTTTCCGCATCTGCATGTCGTGATGATGCTTGCAACCGAGACGAGTACCATGAAGAACAAAACGGATGCCTGCGAGCCAATTACGGGGAGATTCCACGTGCAGTCTGCAGGATGCACCGGAACCTATCCGTCTCTACCCGGCTCTGATCCGACTGCGCGTTATGCTATTACTCGCCAACTTGCATCCCTGCTATGAGTTCTCCGTCTCGGCCATTCCCGATTCCGTGAGTATGAAGTAATTAGGGGATAGGCAAAGAACAACAGTGACTATCGTGACTATCCTGTGACTTCTCAATTTTCGAGTGGTGGAGGGAGACTTAAGAAAGGCAATAGGGACTGTGAGACGCATCCGGACCTATCGAGATTTGATGATTATTAATGCCATCGTCCCAACCGATATAAGGTTATTTCTCGTTCCGTGCAGCGCCGCGGACAGCCGTCGAGGTGGTTTCAATATTAGGAATTTGGCCCGGAACCGGAACAGGGCTTCCAGAGAGTGCGAGAGAAATGCCGTAAGATGCCCACTTGCAACGAACCTTCGCTTCGTTGCTCGAGCAAGGGTTCACGACTGTCAGCTAGCTAAAAGGGGTTGCGACGGTCGCGGATCGCGAAACGGCCGTCGTATTTTTATGCAGACAGGGACAGCAACTGACGTAAGAAGAAGGCGCTGGAGAAGACCAAGATCCAGAAAAGCCCCATGATTCGCACGGGGTAGGTCATGCAAGCAACATGTGTGCGCGCCTAGGAGCCACGGCAAAGAGTCGGAAATTGCGGGGTATCTCGTTGTTTCTTCCAGCCAGCGGCATCGACCGACGGAGACGGGGGACGGCAGCGGTCCTCGTGAGGAATGGATGGGAAGTTCATCTCTCTGGCTTTTGGTGTGGTCGATCGATCGCGGATGTCGGGTTTCGACCATTTTCCACGACGATGATTCAGCTGATGACTCCGTTTGCTACCAATCATTGCGAGATGAGCCAGTCCTCGTTTGGGTTTGGTACCAGTCCAGTAGCACCGTCTGAGGAGGGACCGGTGTCAATCCATAGTGAGATATTTGCCTCTTGAGTCTTGGCTTCTTGACCAGAGACCGACATTGCTCCGCTACACAAAAGTGTTCCCCGGGCCCCGGCCAGAATGATGCAAACCCTCCAAGCCCCCCCCGCACAGAATGGGAATGCCTTATTGCTGCAATAAGCACTTGTCCGTCGCCCTCCTCGCTCTAGAGTGATTGAAGTACTTGTACTGTACGTTGGTACTGGGCATGACAAGTCTCCCTGCCTGGGCTAGTTCACCTCTGAATACCTCCCTAACTTGTAGGTGCCAGTGCCGCTCTTTCGGGTGCGTGACCAGGACGAGCCGAGTCAAGTAAGGTTATGTAGCGCTGCCGCCCGCCGCCACAGCGATTTACCGACTACCCCCAAACACCCCAACCACCACCACCTCCGCGATCGAAACAACTTTCGCACTCCCGCGACTCTGCACACACCTGGTTCTGCTAGCCCTCGAAGCGCGGCCACAGGTGTAACTCGGTGCTGCGAATATTCATGTTGTGGACGGGACGGTGCTCTTCCCAGGTTGCCAGGCTTTCTCTCCAGTGGTTTTCAGGGCTGACCTGAGCTCCACCTTTTCTTTCATCATCCTGATCCTGATCCTGGGCCTGGACCCTTATCCACTTACTCGCTCCGAGAACCTCTTACTCCCCCCGACTCGCCGTTCCTGTCTGTCCGCCGCCTGTCTCTGGGTAGAGTGCGATATCTAATCACCAGCAACATCCCAGCATTGCTTTATCTTGTCTCCTTTACGCTATCTGTGCAACCATATCTCTTCAGCATTCCCCCATACCCGACGACAATGCCCAGATCTTCCTCGCGAAAGCAGCATCAATGATGGCACCCCGCCATTAGTCGGTACTCCTCTGTGGTGTCTGGACTGGTACGCCACCGAACTCAAATCGGCGCGCAGCACAGTTCGCATTCGCGCACATAGCCTTGCGCACCCGCTGGGCAGGCTGTATTGCAGTCTGATCACGTCTTCTGTACGCTTGGTCCGTATTCTTCCTTTCCTGGGAGAGTAAGCCGCAATGGAGCACATTCATGGCATCGACGTCAGCTGGATGACCCACGGGTCGTCCAAAGGTGCGTAGCTATCTTTCCCGCTTCGAATGTCTTGATATTTTGAAGGGCCCGCGAGCGATCCTCAATCGGAATCGACAGTTTACTAATTGCCTTTTTTGTTTTCTGCACAGACAAACCACCCAAGGCTCGCCAACGGAGCCAAACCCTCCCAGCGCGGCCGCGCGATTCTCCCACCCTCAGCCCGGTCTCCTCTCCTATGCCTGGTAGTCCGACAAGAGACGGTGATTCACCAGGCGGCAGTCCGCCTTCATCTCCTCGAGCAATCCCGAATGATCGACCAGGTATTGGTCGGATCAACTCTACAGAAAGAATGTCGAGCAGCTTCGGGTCGCCCTCTCGACGCGGGTCTTGGTTCTCCAATATATCATCGAAGTTCTCGAGCAGCGCGCAGAGCCCGCCACCGCAAGGGGTTACCGCAACCCCCAAACCTGCCGAGCTGTCCGTGCCCAAGGCCAACCCTGCGAAGAACGCCGTCTTGCAGCACGCTGCCAAGTCAGACGGCGACGGGCCTTACACCCCAGCACCTCCACGGACGACGCCATCCAGCATTCTCCATGTATTTCGTCGGCTCTCCTCATCAAATGGCAGCCTCAGCCCGGTGGTCAAGGGCCAGCATGGACTGGTCGAGCGCATGGTCTTGAATGTGGATCGCCATCGCGAGAGGTGTCCGTTGTCAGAGCTCAATCAAGCCAAGCTGCGGCGAGTGTCTTTCTGCGTCGATGTCGAGATCGCGCCGATGCCAAAGTAAGCTGATGGGGATGCCCCCGCCGTGAAAGCCACTGGGGACAAGACTCAGAAGAAGAAGCTCGCCGAGAAGAGCGAAGGCGAGGCGCTCAAGAACCCCAAGCTAGTCGAAGAGCAGAAGGAGCAGGAGGGTGTCATCAAGGCCACCGGGGAAGAGGTCCCCAAGGAGCCGTCAAAGGAAGGGACGCCCGGGACTGGCGATGATACCAAGTCGACCAAGCCAGCGGCTCCCGACACCACGGCTGAGAAAGCCGCAGACGGCAGCAAGAAGAAAGAGAAGAAGAAGAAGAGCGAGGAAGAAAGAAAGGCTCGCAAAGAAAAGAAGCGAAAGCTGGCAGAGGCGAACGGCTCGATTCCCATGGAGATCCACGCAGACAGCGATTCATCCTCCGAAGAGCCTGTTGCCGGCCATGCGCCTCGAGTGCAATACATCCCCACCACGAACCCTGTGCGGATATACCGCCGGTGTTGTCAGCTGAGGGAGACGCCGATCCTGAAGAAGATTACCGAGCAGTTGTCTGATGGTAATAATTTCCTGAAGGATTCAAGCATGGTGGACAAGCTCGACCTCACGGGCTATTGGCTTCAGCTTCCGGATCTCATTACCCTTGGCGATTATCTCGCGGTTGTTCCCATTCGCGAGGTCATCCTCGAGAATTGCGGCCTTACCGACGAGGGGTTACGTGTTATCCTCGCGGGATTGCTTGCAGCGAAAAAGCCCGAAAGAAGATCCAGAAAACCGGTTACGGAACCCGACGGACTGACGAAGCAGGGCGGTGTGGTTGAGCGACTCGTGCTCAAAAACAACAAGATTGGCCCTGAAGGGTGGAAGCACATATGCCTCTTTATCTACATGTGCAGAACCATCAAGTCTCTCGACATATCAAGCCTTCACTTCCCCCACGCGACCACCACGACTAATGGACACTACGGACTGCACTTGCACGAGGCAGCCAAACCGCTGACGACATGCCAGCTGCTCGCGAAATCGATTGGCGAGCGCCTGGCTGGCCCGCACCTCGAGTTAATCAACATTGGTGACACGGGCCTCAATTCTGACGAGCTCGGGGCCATCATCGATGGCATGATCAAGTGCGGTATCAACCGACTTGGTCTTGCCCACAACGATATTGACGCCAAGGGTGTGGAGCATGTCTCGAGATACATCGCCAGTGGCAAGTGCGAGGGTCTTGATCTTGGGGGCAATCCCATGCAGGATCACATCGAGGCCTTGGCACATTCATTGAGCGGAGACAGCCCTCTGAGAGCCATCAGCCTGGCCGAGTGCAACCTGACACCAAGCAGTCTTTGCAAGCTGCTCCCGCCACTCGTCAAGCTCAAGAATTTCCTATTCATTGACTTGTCGCACAACCACGAGCTCTTCAACGCTCAGCCTAGCGCTGTGGCCGTGTTGCGACGGTGAGTTGACACCCTTCTTGGTTGTCTTTTGTTGAAACACCTTATGCTGACCTGCTATCAGATTCCTGCCAAAGATGCGCTTCTTGAAACGCATCCATCTAGCAGACGTCTCAATGAATGCTTCGCAAGCAATTGCTCTCGCGGAGATCCTCCCCGAGATTCCGGATCTAGCGCACATCAACTTCCTCCAGAACCCCGAACTCACCAAGCTGGCAGACGCAAGGACCGAAGAACACCAGGAAGAGGCTTGTGCGCTCTTCGCTTCGCTCCTGGCTGCCACGAGGGTCTCCCACAGCATCATTGCTGTGGATATCGATGTTCCTACCGAGCAATCTGGAGAGATTGTACGTGCTATGGCCAAGCAGGTTGTTGCGTACTGCCTGCGCAACATGGAGCGGCTTCCTCTTCCCAATGCTGCTTCGATGATTGGCAACGATGCGATCAACATTCCTACGCCTGGCGCCCACCCTGACGTTATCCAGCATCTGGTCGGCCACGATTCCCACATGATTGACGATGAGGATGGCGACGAAGCTGCCCCGGACGATGACTATGTCATTGGCGGCACGGGCGTCGTCAAGGCTCTCGCCTGCTGTCTTGATAACCGCGGCGACGAGTCTCGGAGGCCCTCCGGGGAGTTTGGTAGGGAGCCCGGTAGCGGCGCTTCGACGCCCAGGACCAGGATTGGGCCGAGCAAGGCGAAGGATATGTCGAAGCATCTGCTTGGAAGCGCAAGGAGGATCAGGCATCGTCTGCAGCCAGCACTGGCAAGAGCCAAGGCGTCCGCGGGCGAAGACACGAATACTTACCACCGCCTGCTCTTCTTGGACCAAACTCTTGACCGCATGATCAAGCGCTTCGAGGATGAGTTCCCAGAAACGCGAGAGACTGAGCCTAGCGCGGAGACGGCGTCTCTACCTGGTTCTCAGACAGAACAGAAGGAGCCGTCCATCAATTCTGCCGAGGGCGAAATGGCCCCCGTGGTGTCGGACGGCGAGGACGAGACGGAGATCAGGCCCCCCATGTCACGGTCCAACTCGGTCATCTCGATGTCTTCCAAGGGCCTCACCAACGAGGAAGGCCGCATCCTACGTGCCGGACACCGCTTCCGCAGTGGCTGGTTCAACGAGCGGCACATCAACCTTCTGGCCGGGGTGGAGGAGGTCGGGACTGATCCGATGCACGTGCGCATCCTGCACGAACTGTTGGACGACATCGGCAATGAGGAGCTGAAGAAGCTGGTCGAGAAGGACGGCCCCATCAAGGTGTTCAAGGAGCATCGGGATCTGCTGCTCAATACCTTGAGAGAGCAGGACCCGGAGCACTGGGCCAGTTTCATGCATTCGCAGTGGATGGCGAGAGCGAACATCAAGCCCGAGGCCGGGGCGAACCAGCATGATGAGGGCGCCAAGGCGCCCAGCGCTGTCGTCGACGAAGTTGCTGTCAGTGATTAGCAGGCCCTTTGGGGAGTATGGAAAGTTTGTGTAAAGCAACGAGGTTCATTTGCTGGGCGTTTTTATCGCATTCCACCATTTTCTCAGCGTTCGTTACCCAGAACCAGGCATGGACCAGGGACAAGATGTATTTTACTGCATTCTAAACTGAAAGGCAACATACCAAACGTCATATTGATCAGTGTTCTTACGTCTCTAGTCAACGGCGATTAAACTCTACCTTATGCAACGATCTTGTGTGATCCGTATTGACGGATTGAGGTGGCTGAGCGGGCAAGCTCGAATCCTTCTGGGATGGATGGTAATGGGATGAAAGTCGATGCCAAGGCAAAAAGTCCACTTCGAAGACACCCCATAACGTTCTCGACTCAAGATCTCACTCCTTCGCCCCCATGAGTTGCTTTCGTAGCTATATCACGGTACTTTTTGCTCCTCTTTTTGGAGTGTCGAGGGAGGCTCTCAGTGGCTGTCTCGAGGTGGCTCGGCGATTCTGAAACAAGCACACGACCCCCCCCCCCCCCCCCCCCCCCTGGCAGATATCCTCGAATGGGCATGTCACACCTGTGAAAAGGGTTCTCCACTGTGCCGGGCCTTGGCCACGAGTTTGCTCCCTTGACTCCCCAACGGTTCTCCCTGTACTTCTTTAACTTTCGTACCAGGTAAAAAGGGAAAAGATGGAGCCGCATTGGCCCGTAGGTGGATTTCGAACGTTTGGCTGGGCTGGGCGGGGGGGAAGATGTGATTTGAGGGGTTCGCTGGGCCGGATTTCCCAGGCCAGACACCAACTTTTTCTTTGCTAGGTAGGTAGTTATTGCATGAATGATCCCCTTCATTCTCACCCGGATCGCCGACCCCTTTCCGACAACTGGTTCCTTCATGCGAACTCGTATCTCCATTTGCTACACAAGATGGTGTTCTGGGTCTATCATCACACCATGGCGATGGTCGTATTTCCCTGACGACAATGACATGCTTTGCGAAAGTGTCCCATCTCCACCGAACCATCGTCGATTCACTTCACTTACAAACAAACTAACTAGGTAGATAGATGGGCGATTAAGCGCTTGGGCAAGCATGGAAGCTGCTGAAGAAGGCCGTGCGCGATAGGTTGCTTTGCCCGTTCATCAGTCTTGCTATAAACATTTCCGTCTGATTCTAAAGATACCTGCCGTGTTGCTTTTCCAAGGTTGGTGCTGGCGGTTGGAAGCGCGAGGTTCCGGCTTTGGGGGGTGCTTTCTTTAGGTTGGTAAGAGGGGTGCACGGTCCTAGCTACCCAGGTAGCTCTTGGGTTAAGCTTACGACTAACTAATACAAGTACTGCCCTGCCGGGCTGGGAGCAAGGACGACGGCATCTGGGCAGGTTGAGGTGCGTTGCTATTTTTGGACCCAATTTGCCAGCACTTTGCATCTCACGGCCAAAAGTGCCGAGAGTTGTCCATCGTTGTCGGTAATCGCGATGATTGTCCTTGTGTGTTATCGGATGCAAGTTCAAACATAATCGTCATGGCAAACGGGGGAAACACATCATCGAGCGTCTTTGAGTACCACCTCCAGAGGTTCTCTGGTCCACCACCGGAGCAACTTGTAGAAATGATCTGTTTCAGGCAAACAATGAGCACCGCGCCCGATTGTCACAGGCGCAGAGGGGGGACAGCGGGCTGTGTCACTATTGGTAGGGTCCCTTGCCCGGTACAGAAGGTGGCGATCGAATCCCGGGGTCCCTGAAAGCCCGGGCTCGACCCTCACACGCCAATCACGACGACCGGGCGTGGCTTAAACCCAGGGAACAGGGATTGGAGCCGCTGTTCTCCCCTCCCTTCTCTGCCGACTGCCATCCTCCTCCCGGGACGGGGGGGTGTCCACACACCTCCCCTGTTCCCCTCGATAGGTAAGACTGTGGAGGGGGGGAGGAAAGTCCTCGCAATAAGATATGCATGTAAGGTGACGACGGGTGAGGGCAAGGCAGTGAAGGCAGGGAAAGGGATCACCTCCAGGTTTCTTCTACCTGGGCCCTTTCACGTTTGGCTTCCGTGGATGATACAAATACCATGACGAACCACCCACCCCCGGCGAACCCCTGCTCTGATCACAGGAAGCAGTTTGCTCCTTCCCCCCTTCTCAGCCACCGCCCGTCTAATCCTGCAAGTCGTTGCTGGCGCTGCGTTGTTCACTCACCTTGATGTGAACCCGAAACTAGGCTCTGTGTTTTGGGCCCTTTTCGTTTCGCTTTCCTTCACTTCCCTTTCTTTATTCCTCATGTTGAAATAACTTTCATCGTCGTGTCGAACATACAACATACACATCCTTCGGGATGGAGGTCGTCATACCGCCGAGGGATCACGGCCCGACGACTTACAAGTATGAGTGGGACGAGAATGGCGAGGTCATCAGTACGCAGAGGTATAAACGCCCCTCCCCCTTTGTCCTCGCACTCCCCAACCTCCTCCCAGTCTCCCTTCCTTTTCCTTGTCTTCTCTCGCCACGCACGGAAATACATGTAGCTGAATGGTTTGCCCACTCCTCCCAGAATCACCGACCCAGCGGCGCCGCCGCCGCCGACGACGGAGCCGTCGGCCAGCCGCAGGGGCAGGGCTCGGCAGACGGTCATGTGGCCCTTCCAGGGCAGCGTGGCGACCGACTCGATGATATCGAGCCCGCTCGCGGCGCACTTCCCCTCCTTCCGGCGGGCGACGTGGCAGGCGCGGGGCCTGATGGGCAGGGCGTCGGCGGCCGAGACGGATAGCACGCTGATCCCCGACTACGTCGTCAACTACATCCGCGGCGAGACGCCCGAGACGGTGGCGCGGCGCAAGCGCAACGGCGGCAAGCTCGCGGAGCGCGACGTCGACATCGAGCACCAGCACAAGCCGCAGCGGTCGCAGGCTGCGCTGCGCGAGTTCTACGACGGCGCGGGCGGCGGCGCAGGCGGGTCGGGAGGGGGTGGTGGTGCTGGTTATCATCGCGGCTCCGGGGTGTCCGGGTCCAGCTCCGAGATCGAGCGGGTCATGCTGGCCCACGTCGGCGACGGGGAGAAGCCGGTGCACAGGCCGCCGAGGCGGTTCGCGCACGGCTGGCGGGGCGGCGTCGCCCTGAATGCGATCCTCGGGTTCCTGGTGCTGCTCGTCGGCATCATATGTCTGGTGCTGGCCGTCGTGCAGACGCGCGCGTTTGCGGGCGAGACCAAGGTCATGACCGGGTCCTGCGCGAGCGTCGACGGGCTGAACCGCGGCCTGCACGTCATCATCAGCGTCTTGGTGCTCGTCGTCGTGGCCGGGGCCAGCTACGTCTTCCAGGTGCTCACCAGCCCGACCCGCCCCGAGCTGGCGGCGGCGCACGAGCGGAAGCGGTGGCTCGACGTCGGCATCCCGTCGCTGAGGAACCTGGGCGCCATCTCTACCGTCAGGTCGATCCTGGCCTTGACTGTCGTGGCGGCCGCCGTCGCCACGCAGGTAATTTATAACTCCGTAATCTTTACTACCAAGGTCGGCGCCGACCCCCGGCTCGTCTTTGTCACACAGTCGTTCCTCACCGGCGAGACGTTCAGCAACGCGACGAGCAACAATGCCGCTGGCCTCAGCCGGATCGACATTCTCAACCTGCAAAAGATGGCCGGCTCGAAAGTACTGGTCAACATGACGATCGAAGAGTGCATGGACGAGTTTGACGGGGCATTCAATGCCGAGTTCACTGCAGCACTCTTTGTTACCGATATCGTGGCCCCCTCGAGTTCAGTGCTGCAGACTACCACCCAGGCGTCCCTCCTCTCTCTTGGAGCCGCCAGCGAGGGCAGGGATTCCATCATCGCTGCTCGCGCAGCCACGCAGTTCTGTCTCGCTCAACGGGATCTCGACGGTCACACCTGCGATCTATCTCTCAACGGCTCCCTTTTGGCAGTCGTTGTTCTACTCAACATCATCACTATTCTGGCGACGACTGCGATCTTGTTCAGATCGTCGTTCAGACCGCTCGTTACCATCGGCGACGCTATCGCCTCTTTCCTCGAGGACCCCGACCACACCACCGAGGGGTCCTGTCTCATGACCAAGGCCGACGTCCTGCAGAATCGCTGGGGACTAGGCGAAGCCAAGCACTGGCAATCTAGGCGGCACTTTTGGTTTCGCTCTGCTTCTGTCCTCCGGTGGCTCTCGTGGGGTGTGGTGTGGCTGTTGTCAGCAGGCCTGTCGGTGGCCGGGCTTGTGGTGTCCATCACCTCCCATCCAGACGGCAGACTGCTGCCGTTCGGCGAGGTCTCGCCGCACAGCGTCTACCTCCTCCCATCGTCACTGCCAAAGCCCGCAGTAGCTATGATCGCCAGCCTGCCCCAAGTCCTCCTAGCGACGCTGTACTTCACGACAAACAGCCTCCTGACGAGCCTCTTCCTCAGCCACGAATTCTCACAGTACGCTCTCGGCGGGAGCAGGCCGCTGCGGGTGTCGGCCGGGCCCCGCGGGGCGCAGACGACGTCCCTGTACCTGACCCTCCCGCGCGTGTACAGCTGGGCCCTCGCCGTGCTGTTCGTGGTCCTCGCCTTCATGCTGAGCCAGGGCGTGGCGGCCGTGGGCATCGACACCGGCGTCAGGAACCAGCCCGCAGCAGCAGCAGCAGCAGCAGGAGTCGCGCTGGACGGCACGGCGCTGCTGGTCCTCGTCGTGCTCCTCGCGGCGCTGGCGCTCTCCGTGGTCGCGGGGCTGGGCTTGCGCACGGCGCCGGCCATGGTCGCCGCCAACGGCGAGGCGGCGGGCAACCCGCTCGCGCTGGGGGGCGGCAGCTGCAGCGCCGTCGTGGCGGCGCGGTGCCAGGAGGTGCCTGGGGAGAGGGGGCAGGCGTGGACGAGGCCGGTCGCCTGGGGCGTGGTGATGGAAGGGGCGGCGTCGGTGGGCGGCAGCAGCGGCAAGTGCGGGTTTTCTGCGGGCAGAGTCGGGCAGCTGGATCTGGGGAGGACCTATGGATGAAAATCATTGGAACTGGCTGGGGAAATGCGGATGGAGGGGCACGGTTTTTACTTTGTAATGGTTCTTGATCTTACTGTTTTTTCTTAGGGGGGGGGGGGGCATAAGGAGAAGGAGTTGACGGGCATCTACAAGGCTATTTATTTGGTGGGACATATGGATGGATGGGTGTCAGTTGGCATGACAAGGAAGGGGCTGGACATGATACCCTTCAGCGAATTTCGAATTAGGAAAGTTACTTGCTGAAATTGAACGAAATTTCGAAAACGGCTACGGCGCTGTCCTGATGCTTGTATATCCACTGCCTTCTTGTCGATACCTGTGGGAGTACGATGCTTCCTGGTGTACACTGATTCACTATGTAGAGAATGAGCGACTGACACAGGCTTGTGACTGCTCGTTCACACAGATAGCAAAGCTTATCAAGCAGAAGAAGGAGCAAGCAACTCTTCCGAAGAAACTCTTACTGCTGAACGATATAGATGTACCCTTCAACCTGAACTCCAGTTGATTGCTCGCTCACAAACCAACCACGCCTTCATTGAATATCTTGCGGCTACCTAGATATCTTCAGAAAGCAATCTTAAGAAGACGACGCTACACCCCAAAGAGACTCTATATACTGTCAACAAGATGCCCTCAAGAAGAATCCCAATCCAGCCTCTCATCTTCGTCGTAGGCGAGTTTCCCACGCCCCTTGCTCGATATTCCCTCCCCCTGCAGAACTGACCAGATGGGACGTTGAAGGCCTCCCTGGTTCCGGGAAGCGAAAGCTATGCAAGCGGCTCGAGGCCGACTACGGCTTCGTGCATATTGCGATCGACGCACATCTGCAAGAGCTCATCCTGGAGGCGGCGAGATATCCACCAGACATGAGGACCGCCGACGAGAACTTGATTCAACTTTACTGCGACAGAGGAGACCAGCTCCCACGCACCCTCCTCTTCGATAAGATGTATCCCATCATCCGCAGGGAGCGCCACTCGGGCCATGCTATCCTCTTGGACAACTTCCCCAGCCAGATACAAGAGGCGGGTCTCTTCGAGGCGATGGTAAGTACCGAAGGCCCCCCCGCCCCCCCCTTTCTGACTTCAAGCGAGCAAAAACTCACGAGTTACTCTGTTACAGACTGGGCCGCCGGACCAAGTCCTCTTCTTTGACTGTCCGAAGGATACTGCCAAGGAACGCTTCATGTCGTGGAATACGAGAGAAGGGGACACTGCTCCAGCATTTTTTGAACGTATATATGAGAGCTTCACAAAGTGCAACCCTGAAATCGTGGCAGAGTATGAGCGCAAAGGGTTATTGACCAAGGTGAGTTTTTCTCTAGTTCGTGGACAAGACTCGCTGTGTGAAAGAGGAGCCGAGATCATGCTGACAGGGACCGGACGCCTAGATTGACACAAGCGACTTTAATGCTTCGTATGGTCATCTCAAGGACGCCTTGGAGAAAACCGGCTGCATGCCCAAGAAGGGGATTTGGTTCCCCTCGCTGCTAGATTCACCCGACCCAGAGGATCCAGAATAACACCGATCATGGGGAGCCAACTTGCGGAAGGGATGAGGTAATTATAGCATAGAAATACGAACAGGAATTCCCACCCATTGCCCCAACGCCATCACACCTAATCCAGAGTTCTCTATGCATGAAAGTACTAGTCTAGGTGTGTCTGTGAAGGCCAACACCTTCTGTCCATCTCCCTCAGAGCCTTGCCCGACCCAAGCCTCATGACCCATGCTTCCACTCTCACAGCCTTTGCATTCTAGTTCTTCTGAGGAGTGTCCAAGGTCTGCTCTGCTGCACGAGGAAGAGGAACCCGTAGTTGTTTCTGTACATCAGTCACAGGAGAAGTTGTGCTATGTTGAAAGGATGTGTACCCAGTTCAGGGGATGTGACATGGCTTCCAGATGGAACATATTGTTGGCCATGGTGTCAGTTCCTGGGTACAGTAGCTGAGGCCCCGGGCCCCGAGACGGGGTGGATGTGTTTTGGAATGGGCGAATGAGATGCTGAATGAGACAGTCTTTTTGGCCTGTTTGGGAAGGTTGATGGAACTGGGGATTTCGGTGGGGGTTTCTGTGGGCCAGTCGGGGAAGATGAGTGACATTCTTTCGTGCAGTTCAACAGCAACCGGAAAAGGCTCACTACTACAAGTAGCTGAAGCAGCATCACTGTGTACACAGTTCGGAAACTCCCCAAAGCAAGTCAGTGAGTCTCCGTGGCTGCGCCCCCCCCTTTGGCTCCAGAACGAGTTCGGGAACCTTCCCGGTTGGGGACACAGAAAGAAAAGAGGAAAAGAGAGGCGAAATGCCCTGCATCCCATCCCGCGTCTCGGCCATGCACGCCCAATTAATGTCGTCTATTTATCCTAAAGCCCCGGCCCACTCACGGCCTCGCTTTGGGAAAGACAAGACGGAGGGAATCTAGTCCCTTTTGCCCTAGTGCAGGGTAATATGGCGTACGAGCGCCCAGTTCTCCTTTATTTCTTCTGTGGAAAGGTCAGTCAACCAATCTACTCGGGACTTGGCGAACAGTCCCGAGGTACATTTGGCAGACCAAGGTGCCGTTCAGAAGCATGATGCCATTTGTTCTTGAACCTTTCAGAGAATTGCTGCCAGACTTTTGTGTAATTCTGTAACCCTTTCTTTTTTCCCACTTTCTTCACTCTGCACACACAATCTCTGTTGTATCATAGGGTTGCACTGCTATGATGTCAAGTTGATTGTCAGCAGCTATTCCAGCTGCAAGGGCCTCCATCTATGATGACGCTGTATTCTTCCTCACTCCTCATCCCACTCCTCGTTGTCCTCCTCTCCAAGATCACATTATGCCTGGCCGAGTTCAGAACCTCCTTTGACAACATCACACACGGCCAACCCTTCCAACTAGCCTGGGACGATGTCGACCCGAAGCACTACCCGCTCTCTGTCTACGCCCGGCTGATCAACCGCACAGTGGGCAGCCAGGCCACTGGTGTTATGATGAACATTACAAGTATGGGACCGAACAACTCCCTCTGTTATGACAGCACTGAGGTTATGAAACAGATGCAATCACCACGGGCTCGACATATCTCTGGCCCGACGTACCGTATCCCCTGCCGTACCTGAGCACGGGGCTCTACTCGGTCGAGATAAGGTCATCGGTAGCAGACAAGGAAGGGACCGACGCTGTCGTCTTGGCCAAGTCGCCGTTCTTCCCCATTTTCGAGCCCCGGCCGGCCGGCCCTCGCACGTCCTCGCGTCCCAAGGCACCAAAGGGAAGTGCCGTGCCTCAGGACGGCCCGGAGACCAAAATCATCGGCCCTACCAACAAGTTGGCGCTGGGTCTCGGTCTCGGGTGCGGGATCCCGTCCGCCATTGCGATGGGCTTTCTGATCCACGTTCTCGGAAAAAGACGGGCCAAGATGCTCGAGGAGAAGCGGCGGAAGCAGCGGTTCGAGTTTGTGATCCATTAGAGAGAGCGCTCGAGGAGGCAAGGAACGACCCAAAGAATTCCAGAGGTTATATCGAGCCGCCGAATATTGTCCCAGTCTCATCGGGTAACACCATGATCAATATTCATCTGAAGGTATATCATGCGTCCGTGGGTCGAGGGAGAGGTAAATTCTCGTTGTACAAAGCAAAACTCGGCCTATGTTTCGGCCATATATTATGAACGGGATGCCCGGTTCCGCTTGTCGATGCCAATAGCAACGCACCAAAGCCAATGCCCAGTGCAAAAAAAAACATATACATATCCTCTAATGTTCAGATCTTTGCAAAATCAAACGCCATTTGGGTATCATTGTCCAAAATCCTGTTTACCATCTGTCAGCCAACC
Source organism: Thyridium curvatum (assembly GCF_004353045.1). NCBI lineage: Eukaryota > Fungi > Ascomycota > Sordariomycetes > Thyridiales > Thyridiaceae > Thyridium > Thyridium curvatum. The sequence goes on along the minus strand of NW_022156868.1, from coordinate 28,995 downwards.
CTTCCAATGAAAACTAGACAACCATTAATAAAACACTCACACATAATTCTCCCAGTGCAGCCCCCTCCGCCGCTGCCCCTGCGTCCCCGCCGCCTCGCCGGCCCCCGTGGTGGTGGCGGAGCCGTCGCCGTCGATCCAGGCCGCGGGCCTGAAGCTCACGGCGCCGTACGCGTGGATCATCTCCCGCCAGTAGCACGCGCCCGCCGCGGCCGTCAGGTACCGCTCCCGGAACGTCTGCCGGTTGTTGGCCGCGATGCGGCCCGCCACCCCGGGCAGCCGCAGTAGCCCCCGCATCTTGACCTGCAGGTCGCCCCAGTCGTCGGCCGCGACGACGACGTTCTGGATGCCCGCGCCGCCGCCGGACTCCCAGTCCGCCACGGCCGGGTGCTCCCTGTCGTGCGAGTGGTAGCGCGCCTGGTTCGCGTACATGAGGCCGTGGTAGATGGTGATCCAGGTCGGCCGCGTGGTGACGATGACCGAGTCGCAGAGGAGGGCGCCGTCGGTGAGCGCCGTGTTGTACGAGGAGTCGTGGGCGAGGAAGGAGTAGCGGCACAGCTCGGCGACCGAGGACGAGGCGGGATCGCTACTGCTGCCGCTGGCGTTGCGGTGCGCGTCCTCCCAGGTCTGGCCCTCGGCTACACGAACGAGGGCCTTCTGGCGGGCCGGTTCTTGGTGCCCATCGTCGTCTATCCATATCCCGCGTAGCTGCTTGGTCTTGTCGGCGAAGGAGAGCGTCGACTCGATGTTCTCGATGTCGGCTACAAGGCTGTCCCGAAACCCAACTTGGTAATCGCCCGGCGCGGCATTCCGGGCCTTCCCCGTCTCCGGCGAGGCGTAGGAGTCCTGCACGATCATCGCCGTCTCGGGCATGAGCCAGACCTTTATGTCGTCCTTCATGCGGTCGGGAGTCCAGATTGGCTGGGTGATGTCCTCCACGTGCCGGTTGACGCTGATGACAAACTCAATGTCCGGGACCGGAGTGGGAGCCGAGATGACGGCGTCGTGTATGGAGCCCAGGATTGCCAGAGCCCTGGCTCGCTCTTCCAGGTTGTTGAGGCTGGCTTGAATGATGTGGAGCTGGGCTCAAGGTCAAAACTATGTACCAGTGACACGGGAGTGTCCGACATAAAAAAAAACCTACCTTGCCCTCCAAGATGGAAGCGCGAATGCGGCCGTTCGCTATCCTGATGGCGTCGAGCTCGTCCTGGATGATGTGGAACATGTCGTTGTTCGACCGCGCCCTCGTGATCTCGTCAAAGAGCCCCGGGAACGCCGCCTGGCACTGCGCGCTGGTCATGCCGAGGTTGTCGGCATCCCGCCTGTACGACCAGCCGCCGCCCGCGGCCGCCGACGCATGCTTGCCCAGGAGCCCGGCCGCGGAGCGGTAGGCGTCCTGCCACGCCGACGACAGCCTTCCGTAGCCCGTGCCGCTGCTGCTGCTGCCGTTGCCGACGGACGAGACGAAGCTCTCCGTCGTGGCTGCCACGAGGCGCGACGCCGAGCCTCGTCCCGAGAGGCTGCCCTCGAGCTGGCACTTCCAGTCCCTCGCATCACGACACGTCTTGTCCGACACGCCCAGGCCACGGTAGAGGTGTATAGACGTGCCTAGTAGCACTAGCACGAGGACTAGGGGTATGAGAAGGATCTGGCAAGCAGATGGCCGGCGGACTCTCGGCAGAGAAAGAATGAATGCCATCTTGCGAAAAAGAAAAAAAGGATCGTCTTTAGCAAATTCTTCCTCGACCCATCCTTTCCGACTTTACCAGGAACAGAGCAGAAGGGGTAGTGTGTGCAAAGCTAGGAAGGATCGAGACAACCGAGGAAGAAGAAGGCAATATACGACACACAAAGGGGGCAGATGGCAAAGATATTCAGGAATCCTCGCGAAAGCGAAGTAAGGACGAGACTAGGTACGAGCACCCAGAGTGTATCACCTTGCTTCACCTTGTTTGTCCACCCCCCGGACGGGGGCCATGGGCACTCCTTCACGCACACGCATGGTTATATAAAAAGACATGGCTGAGAAAGAGTGGAAAGGGGAAACACTGGGTCACGTCCGATCCCACCAACAGAGAGATCGTTTTGCTGACAGCCAAGTCCCAATGTGCCCAAGCACCCACGTCGACCACATGGACGTGCCGCCATATCATTGCCATAAACAGGGAGACGGGTGGTGGCCAAGCCTCGAAAACGACGATATCCAAAAGTGCTAAGCCTTTTTGCTTCTCCAGGCAGACGAATAAAAAAAGAGTGGGCGGCGCATGGAACGGCACACTCTTGATGCGAGCTTCTTGCAAGGATTTTCAGTTCTGACAGGCCCGGTTCAAAACCCCGATGAAATGAGGTCCTGTCGAGGAGCCGCCTTGTCAGCGAACGGTGACGCAGGGGTCCCGGCAAGGAGGATCATCTCCGTTTTGTGCCCAGCAAGGAAAAGCCACCACCCCTTTGTGCTGTGCCCGTTTGAGCTGTCGAGTCCCGTGCATGTAGTCGAATGGGGACGGCAAGAATTCTGTTGCCTTGTGGTTTGACCCATAGAATGGAGATCTTCTGCTTCCCCAGAGCCCCATTCGGAAATACGGGGGCCCTTGGCGGTCTGCCGTTTCCCGCTTTTGCAGTGATTGCCAAGACGTCCTGTGCTGAGGCGTGCTTCTCTCTCTGGGTTCCGAGTGGACCGATCCTGCAGACATTCTGGTACGGGCTTTCGTGCTGCTGATTTGAAGCCGTGGCAGACGCCATGAAGTTGAACGGGTCTTGACGCCGCCGCGACGGATGTGCAGATCGTCCAACCTCTACGGAGTAAGGCCTTCATCTCATTCGTACTTCGTAAGCACCAGGGCCGCAACCCACTCCCATTTTAACTTACACTAGGGGATCCATCTACCGATCACACCCCTGCCTAGCACGAGGATAGGTAATCTTGAGCATACTACAAAGGGACTTTCATATGGTCGTGTGGCTTCATCACCAACGCGGTCATTGGTCTGGTCGGCTCGAGCCAAACTGCAGGCTGGAGGCGTGGCAGCATAGGAAATCCCGTACTCACACAAAAGGTGTGACGGTATGACAAACAGAAACTAAGTTTCAAGTAGCGGCTGAGGTGTGTTGAGGAAGGCCCTGCCGAATGCCCGAGCTTCGGGCCATTGCGACAGTCAATGCATCAGAGTATAGGCTGTAATCATTCCATCATAAGAGCTAACTGAGCAGGGAGGTCATGCCCGTGACCTCCGGGAGAGACCTAGGTATGGCGTGGTCGCCTCATAGCGATCATCCATTAACGGCTCAGCGTGAGCAGCCCCTCGATATACCTCTTCGTGTCGACGCCGATGCCCTGCGCCAGGCGAGTGGCGCCGTCCGCCCAGCCGACGCCGCCGCCACCACCACCACTAATGAGCGAGCCACTGACTGCCCTGACGGCCGAGCCGCCACCATGGTCACTGGCCTTGCGTATCAGGAAGATCTCCTTGCCGACCGTGATCTCCTCCACCTGTTCAGGCGCCTCGCTGCCCCCGTCCGAGCCCGGTCCAGTCTCGGAGCTTAATGACGGGATCTGCTCCGACTCTGGGGAAGTGATGGCCGATGAGCGCGGGCTAGACTTCTTGTCCACCATGCGACGGTCCAGGATCCGGCTCCAGACGACCCACCAGCCCCTGCTCGTCTTACAAGTGCGCTCCAGTTCCGAGATGTCGGCGCGGGTGGCGGCAAAGGTGTTGAGCATCTGCATGTGCGTGTTGAGCGCCTCGACACGATTCCACACCGGTGGTTCTGAGTGCGACTCCGAGACAGCGGCGAATGACTCTGGGATGTTTGGGATGGTGCAATGCACCGTGAGCGCCTTGGGGTCCCAGATGAGATCGTAGATGCTCGCGGACCCGGACGCTGGCGCCGCTTCCATGTCGGGCTTCAGAGGCCGGTACGCCGTCGAACTTGATAGGTGCTTGCGCAAAGGTGCTAGTTGGTGGTGAAGGGACTTGTAGATGCCGCTCCAGGCGAGGGAATCCGTCCGCTTTTCAAACATGAAGGTGAAGATGAAAGGTTTGTTGATGTAGACCACCACCCGCAACTTCTTGGTCTTGTTCCGGTCCTGGTTATTGAATGAGTCTTGAGTCTGGCCCTCCTCCTCGGGGGATTGCTGGGTGACCTCGGTATTCTGACTGCCCAGCGATGTCGTGACCTGCGACGGATGCCGTTTGTCGCCCTCGCTTTCCAGCTCCACTGAAACAGTCCTGAGCATGGTGCGGAAGCCTTCCTCTGGCCCATCTGTCGGGATGATGTCCTCGGAGTCACTTGCTTCCTCAATATCACCCATCAGTCCGATCAGATATCTCCCCTGGTCTAGTTCTGCAAATGACTTGACTGGGTTATCGGGTTGCGTGATAGCTTGCCCCTGATTACTTTGGGCTTCAGCAGACGAGCTACCGGGACCCCAGTACGTCCCATATCCGAGCTTGAGGTAACTAACATACTTGTCGACGCCTTCGTTCGGGGTGCTTGACTCGGCAGAGGGTGTCGCCTGTGCTAGAGGCACTGCGCTCTCAGGGGCTGAGGCCGTTTGTCGTTCAGAAGTGCCCATTTGAGGTTGTTTCGCTCTCCTAGCCAGCTCAGTGACCGGCGGTGGGGGCCGCATATGTTGAGCCTCGGGACTTGCCGCCTGTGTTGACCTTTTGGCCTTTCTTGGACTCCTCACTGCTGAAGGGCTCTCCATTACTCCGTAAGCATTCTCGCCCCAGGTGTACATGTCCTCCATCCAGTACGTAACATCGCGCAACGACTTCCTCGACAGGGCACCTACGCCGAGAAAGATTGAGCCGTCTTCGGCGCCTGGCTCTTTCCCGGTTCCAAGCCATTGCTTGGACGCATCGCCAGCAGCCTCCGACTCCAGATCGTCAGGGCCAAACTTGGCAACCACTAGGTCAACAAGGCCTTCTATCCTGCCAACTAGACCCTCAAGAACCTCGCGCTCTCCACTTCCGCGTTCTTCCTCACCAACGCCAATGCCCAACTCGCCGCTTGCGGCAACCTTGATGCCTCCAAAGACATCACGCACTGGGTTCCCGTGGAGGAGAACACTCCACGTCGAGAGGAAGAGATCCCAGTACCTGCCGAGGACAGCGACAAAGTTGGAGCGCTTGCTGCGCATGAATATGGAGCTCAGAGACGAGTCGTGATGCAGTAGAAAGATAGCATGTGCGCGGAGCAGGTCCTGCAGCAGTAAGGCGGCCGGCTTGACCTCTCGCGACGAATACTCGACGCGTTCTCTGGCCGCCGGCTCTTTTGCGTCGGAAGATGAGCCCGTTGCCGCCGGCACGGAGAGCTTCGTCAAATCGACAGACTTTGGTTCGGAGATATATCAGTCAGTAACTGTACACCACGTGCAGCAATGGGAAACGGGGCGCACGTACAGCAAGCAGCCACCAGCCGGGCTCGAGCTCGTGCAGGATGACGCGCGACTTTTCCGTGTCTATCGTGTCGACGGGGTTGCCATCCGAGAAGCTCTTGCCGAATTCGAGCATGCCCTGCGCGAGCCCTATCTGCCTCAGCCGCTCGTTGCGCTCCTCCTGCGACAGGAGGTCGGTCGGGCGCTCGGTGGCGCCCCTCGCGCGGTGCCGCCGCCGCTTCTGGTTCTGCGTGCTGACCGAGGCATAGTACACAATCTGGTCCTCGATGGTCTCGTCTGTGGTCCCCAGGCTGGGGTTGTAGATGGCCAGGAAGCCGAGCTGGGCGGGCACAACGTCGGCGGCCGCCATCTGTCCTCCTTGAAGCGCGTGCGCGAAGCCCCGGAGTTTCCGCCAGAGAACCTCGAAGTTCTTGGGATCGGACGGAGGGAGGTTCCAGAATCCAGTAGAGGGGTGTAGGCAGTTAGGTAAGGGGAAATACACGACACCCTTCCGGGCGAAACACGGTGTGTACTGGCTCCGGGTGCTGGTCGGGCCAGGTGCCGTTCTTTGAGGTGCAGGTGTGCCCCAGGCTCGCGATCCTGGGACCGCCTGATTGGATCTTTCCGGTCGTGATGCGCCTTCTCACCTTCTAGCGCAGCCGTGTGAACTTTAGAAGGGACGCCGGTGACGTCGAGCAATCACGACAAGCATTTGACGCAAGGCGAAACCCGAACAGTGGGGACCGCTGAAGCTTGTGGGGATTGAGTTTAGCGCCCTGGGCTGCTGGGCGGTAGGGCGAGAGACCGGACGAAGCACCCACTAACTGCATGCCTTCACTGGAATTTGAGCCTCAACTTCTTCGCATCGCGCCTCGAGATGCTATTTATGATAGCTAGGTAGGGACTTGATCAGGTAAACGAAATCGACAAATTGGATTTATTCTTTTTAGCTCACCTATGTGTGCCATGGGAAAATGTTCGCTGTACATACACAGCCCCCAGCCCACGAATTGACACACCAAGTCAACGGTGTTTGCGTGACGGGAATCTCAGCAATCGATCGTGATCGGATCGGGATCGAATCGGTCCAGCTAAGACAAAGACGCGTGCGGCCCGCGTGACCTAACTGTATAGTATTCAGAGAAGCAACATATAGGTAGGATTTCACACCTCATCTGTCGTAATTGTATTTCCTCGAGAGACTCAATAGAGCAGCCCTTGCTGAATGTCAACAAAAGACCAGCAGCTATGGCCAGAATCACGAATGCAGATCAGGAGTGGTAGGCATATGAAACATTATTGGGTCGGATTGGAATTGCATATACGCTATGTATAGTACAGAGCTCCTTAGGCGACTTGGGAGATCTTAAAGCCACCCGGAACCCTCTTCTGGAAGACCTCCTCAGGGTCGTACTTGGCAGCGACGTCCCTGATGAACTGGATGTTCTCGGGCCCGTAGGTGCTCAGGGGGCTCTGGCTACCGTCGGCGTACCCCAGGTACTCCCACTCGACGCGGATGCCCTCGGCCGTGTAGTACTCCCTGAGCTCCTGGGTCATGGCGACGAGCTGCCTGCGGGCCTCGGCCTCGGCCTCGGCGGAGCGCACCATGTGCTGCATCTGGAACAGGATGGCGTCGTCCTTCTCGCGGTCCATGCCGAGGACGTTACCTCCCTTCTTGACCGAGTGCTCAAACAGCAGCGTCGGCATGGCCTGGAAGGTGATGTAGTTGAGGAAGTCCGGGTCCTGCGTCGCCTTCCAGCCGTCGATGAAGTCGGCCTGGGCCTGCACGGCGCGCCGGATGAAGCGCTCGTCGTTCTTGCCCGTCAGCGTGATCCAGACCTGGCGGTAGCCGCTGGGCTCCTCGAGCTCGACCGTCATGTTGAGGTGGCTGTCGTGGCGGATGGTGTCCTGCAGGATAGGCCCGATGTTGTGGAAGTCGTCGTACGCGGGCGCCCACGCCGCGTTTGACGTGTCCTGCAGGGCGGCCGAGACGACGGTGCCGGCGGCGGGCGTGTAGGCCCAGAAGGTGACGGCCGAGCCCTGAGGGTAGCTGCGGATGTTGTCCACCCACTTGACGTAGGCGGCGATGTGCTGTCCGGTCGTGTTGACCGGGTAGACCACCTGTCCGCCCCAGATCTCGACAATATCGACGGTCTGCATGTCGACGCGAGTCACGATGCCAAAGTTGCCCGAGCCGCCTTTAAGCGCCTTGTGCAGGTCCGCGTTGGTCACCGCGTTGGCCTGGACAATCTCGCCGCTGGCCAGGACGACCTCGAAGTTGACAATGTTGTCGCAGCCGAGGCCGACCTCGGAGCTGAAGAAGTTGTTGCCGCCGCCAGTGAGGAAGCCGGCGACGCCGACAGTCGCGGTGCGGCCGCCGGGGGCCGTGACGCCATACTCCTCGAGGGCCGAGTAGACGTCGCGCCAGAGGGCGCCGGCACCGATGCTGGCCAGCTTGGTCAAGGGTGAGTACTTGACCTGGTTGATCAAGCCCATGTCAAGGGTGACGCCCTTGTCGACTGCAGACGCATTCACATCAGCACACTGGGTTCAAATATCGACGAGTATAATATCAGACAGCTAGGTGCTCGGTGCTGCGTGTTTGACTTACTGTTAGAGGCTCCAGCCCAGGTCATGTGGCCCCCACTGCGGACAGCCCAGTTGCAAGTGGTGCCCTTGAGGGTGGCGGCGGCCAGGGAGACCTCTGCGGCATTGGTAGGCTGCACGATGCAGTAAGGGCTCAGCTGAGCCGAGACGGAGAAGTACGACGCATCTCTCGCCTTGTAGGCCGCGCTGTCTGGCCGCAGGACCTTGAGACCGGCGGCCTCGAGGACGTTACACTGTTCATTCCCGAGCTCATTAGCCATTGGTGAAAAAGCAAAGATGTAATGAGCAGGGAATGCTTACGCACGAGTCGGGCGTGGTGCCGTTGCAAGCCGCTGCAGACACAGAGGCGAAGGCAACTGCCGCTCCCAATACCAGCGTCGGGGACCTCATGATTAATACCGTGGTACTATATTTCCACGGGGCATATGTTAAAACGAATGTCACGCGAAGGGGCTATCAGAAAAAGAAAAAAGAGTGGACGACCGCCGTTACACTGGGACAGACACGGTCACGACTTGCAGATGGTGAAACAGTCAAGGAAGGTTGCATGTGCAGCCGTGGAAAGGAGGGCAGATCACTTACATTTACCAGATCCTCTGGGATGTTGTCGTTGAGAGGCATGCAACTCGAGTGGGCCGTAGAAAGGGGAGAGGTCTGGGGTTTTTGAGACAGCCGTCCTTACCGTTTACAAGGGCCGGCGCGCGCCGTTGTTCGGCGCGGGTCGTCATGAAGCATTTACCTAAATGTACCTAATCTATCCACTCAGGCCAAGATTGACTCTGATGATGGGGATCGCCACATTGCGGCCGTCCGGGGGTTGAATTCAAGCTTAGTCTAGGACCTTGCAGGGTTGAATCGAGCTAAACAGCAAGAGATCTTCAACGGCTAACCTTGAAGAGTAGTCCCAGGAGAGCAGTCCATAATTCGACAAGGTATTTGCCTTGTTGAAATTGCTGCATTTGCTTTTCCTGTAAGAACCAAATGGCCAGGATCCTCGTCAGAGTGACATGCAACTCCCCGGAAAACGCAAGTGTGCATGTCTGTATACAATGAATCGGGGAGTTCAAGTGGAGAACATTGGACTCGTAACGAGGTTCATGCATAGAACAAGGCTTGCACCATGCCGCCCCTCTTGAAAGCTGAATAGAATCCTTTCTCTTCACGTCGCCACTGTCCACAAAGTGATATGGTCTAAAAGGTGTCGATTCGAAAATGCAGATGCTATTTTCGTGAGCATCGACAGTAATCCAAGGATAGGATGTATGCAAATGATAACTCCAGAAGCTTGTGAGAACCAGGATCAGTCTCGTCAATGGTTGCCTCTCCGCCTTCGGGTATACTTCGTATGTCGCTTGATCCAGACGTTGATCAATGGCGTGCTTACTGCGGAGTGGTCCCACGAGATAAACTCCACTCTCCTCTACACTTGCTTGTATCCTGACAGCTTCTTAATCTAGCAACTTGACTAGCAGTTCTTTGAGTTGAGAGAAATAACAAATCAGTCACATTGGACTGATTTGAGCACAGAAAACAGTTCTCGCAAATCGAACTCCTTTCGCTTACATACAAAAAGCAATTCCGACCTTACCAGCTAGATAGCACATCCTTGCTGAGGTAGCTTCCGGAGAAGGTGTTCCTTCATGAGGCAAATCCCGCCGGCTCGGAAATTGTCTGTTCTGAGCAGAGATCTGCTCTCGTTGCCCTATTCTCTTCCCTCGATCCTCCTCAAGGCAGTGTTATTGGTGTGCCAGCCCCTGTTTTCAAGGTTGTGGGTTCCGGGGCCGCCTCCGTTGCAGACCAAGCTAAGCATGGTTTTGCATCCTTACAATAGAGCTGTTAGCGAGTGTCGATCAATACACATCCTGGTAGCCTTTTCCGACTTATCAACTCCCCTCTTTGTCGTTGTATTACCACACGTAAAGCTACTGATGCACATAATGCGCAAATTTTCAGGTAGTCCACTATGCCAAGCTTCACCATTGATGAAGATCAATGATAATTGTAACTTGTAGGAGTGGTATGCTGCTGTGCGAACCACTGTTCACTCTATTTCTCTCTCAACACGAAGTTCCTAGTGAAAAGATCGGCATCGAATATGCCCCCAAAGCTTGCTAGAGCCACGAGAGTTCATTGGGTACTAACACCCACGCTTCGAATAAGCAAGTTGACAGGAAACGTCTCGAAACAGGCTAAAGGATTGCCACAAAAGAGTGAGAGCTACTGCCGGCTTCTCTCCGCGAGATAGGTGCGGAAGATAATTACATAGCTATACAACCGTCGAGAGGTTGTTTTGAAAATGTGATAGAACGCGGCCAGGCCGCGAACATATGCACGTCTCGTTCTGTCCAGTTCCCTGGGACCCGGCACCCAACCGTGCCAACCCGGCAGTCAACTATCGAACAAAGCCGGCAGGGTCGCATTGTTCCCTACCCGTTGACCAGGACTGTAACCCCCTGAAGATCTTTGACTCCGCTGAGGATGGGGCAGAAGCACACATCTCACGCAATACTACTCGATCGCTGCACATCAGCCGTATGATAAAGAAGCCTGGGATTTCCTTCTGGGGTCCGCCTCTACGGCCATCTTGTGTCCTGTGTCCCTCACAGCTGGATTGGCTTGTCGTTCCCTTGGTCTTCCAGCCGCACGTCTAGCGAATCATTCTTTTATTAGGAGCTCGCTGGCGTAGCTCTGTGACTGAGCCTTCCTGCGTCCTTTGCTCTGTTTCCAGCAACTGGCTTGGACTTACAGCGACCTCTCCTCCTTCGCACAATATGGCGTTCCCTGTTGTTGACGGCGTCGAGGTGCTGGTGCAACCACCTGAAGGGTACCATGTCAACTTTACGCATCCATTCAAAGACACTGCGACGATCAACTCGAGCTACTGGGCTTTCGGTATCGAGTTCACTGTTGCCGTATTCTTCTTGGGCCAGCGAATCTATTCGGCACTGTTTATTCTTCGTAAATGGCGCATCGATGACTGTGAGTTGAAATTGGGGGGTTATGCACACCAGATGAACTGCCGCTGACACCAGCATATAGACATGATCGTGTTAGCATGGGTGCTAACCACGACTGCTCAATGTCTGATTCTTCACTGTTTAAAGCAAAGCGTTTTGGGTGTGCATATTTGGGAGATGTCCGTTGACGATGCTATCTGGGAGACAACGGTAAGGCACTAGTGATAGCATAACAGGACCCAAAGTATCGTATTCACATACTAACATGACACGCTGTCAGATGATTCATGCCACCACCCTGACCGTCATCCCGGGTACAATCCTCGCCAAGCTTGTGTTGTGCATTTTCTACTATCGCCTGTCGCCTATCACCTGGTACCGGTATGCCATCATCTTCACGGCCTTCATCACCATCGCCGCCTTCACTGCCGTCTGGTTCTCGGTCGAGTTTGCCTGCAAACCTATCGAGGCGGCATGGAACCTGCGTCTCTACACGGGCACCAACTGCATCGACCGCCCCCCCGTCTACATGCTCCAGGCCATCATGGGCGGCGTGACCGACATCATGCTCATGGTCCTCCCCCTGCCCATCATCCTGCGCCTGCAGATGTCGTGGAAGCAGAAGGTCGCCCTCGTCGCGTGGTTCGGCACCGGCCTCATCACCCTCGGCGCCGCCGTCGCCCGCCTGGTGATCCTGATCCCCAGCCTCAAGAACGCCGACACCACGTTCGTCCTGGCCCAGGGTACCCTGTGGCTGATCGTCGAGGCCAACCTCATCATCATCTGCGGCTCGCTGCCGACCTTCCGCATCTTCCTCAACCACGTCGCGCCCAAGATCCTCGGCGAGTCGCGCAACGCCAGCGGGCCCAACAACAGCAGCGACAAGGGGCCCGGCTCCGGTGGGATGCGGTACGCGCTGCGGACCTTTGGTAGCTCGCAGCCCAAACGCCGTCACTTCGACACCATCGACGAGCTTGAGCTCGGCGACAACCCCTATGGGTCGGAGGTCAGGTGGAAGGCTGAGGGCAAGAGTGACATGAACCGCACGCAGGATCGGAGGAAGAGTCACTCTGAAGCTAGCGATGAGGAGGCTATCATCAAGACGGTGCAGATGACGGTAACGCATGGTCCTCGATAGACCGAGAAGCAAGAAGGCGACACTAGTCTGGGAGGGTAAAAGATAGGGCAGTTATGTATACCGTGTCTCAAAAGTCGGGATCTATTGGCTCAGATAGAAACAGATGCCTGAAAGGCCGTATGCGAATTAACTAGTCATGACTTTCCTTCTCTCTGGCAACCCAGCTAAGATAATAAGACCGGTCCGTTGTTGTGTGGCAACTCGCCTTTCGAGTCTTCTCGAAACCTCCTGGACTGCATGTGTGGTTCGCGAAACCTGCATGCCGAATCCAACCCATTTCGCAATGAAGTGAATAAGTCATAAATATCTCTTTGTCTGTGTATTATCAAGGAATTCCATGAAGCATGCCCTCAGATCAACGAACCCATGGTACTCTGACTCGTTGGTGCCGAGTGGGAAATACCTGCGACACGGAGATCATGAATCTGGCGCTGATCCGAAACTATGTTCTGGAAGTATGGGTCGGTGAGCAAGATGGGATGTTTTGATATGTTGCGCTTATCGTTCTTCTGCAGTCGAGAAATATCATTAAATAGAAGTCTAGAGTCCAGAAATAGTGACATTTTCTCAGCAAAGCACCAACTTTCCTTGCCTTCATTGCTTAAGAAGTTCGCATGCAACCACCGAGCCCAATGCAGCTCTCATTCCATCTCACACTATTCCTGTTTGCTGCGCAAGTAGCTGCATGTACCAGGACATCAAAACATCCCAGCTTCACTCACTGGGTTGCTACTTTGGAACCGATAAGTCTCGTCAAAACATCAGCCCGGTCTGTCATGCTAATTGTGGCAGGGAACCGATATTGGGGACGTTTGCGAGGGTATCAAGTATCGGCGTCGGGCTTTTCGATGTGGTGAAAGGATATACGACCTCGAAAATAACCGACAAGCAATTACCATCGACTGTGACGACAGACCTTGTTTGGTACATCACGAGAAGGTCGCGAAGGTGGAGGCGGATATCAAGTATTTGTTCAAACTGTATCACACCAACACAAGAAACCCATGAATTAAAAGGGTTTGAATCGAAATAGCTCAAACAGAACATATCTTGAATTGAACTGATCTTGGTTTAAACTGAACCAGTTAAAGAATGATTAGTATAAGTGAACATTCTCCTTGATTTGTAGATAGACAGCTACAGAGTGGACAGATCACCCTTAAATGGAATTTGCGCGTAAAGGGACTTGCAATTGCACAGAGGTTGGTCACTGAGGCTGAGGATAGACATACGAGTTATGCTAGGCAATTGAGACTTGTTTACGGAGGCCTATAGGGCAGACTGTGACAAAACCCATTTTTTAATGTTAGGTCCACCCTATTATATATGGATTGTATATTTTTAGTTAGATAAATACATATACTAAAAACCCTATATCTATATCTATAAATTCTAAATTATATAATAATATATAATATTACTTATATTTATATAGTACTTCTTATCTTAGCTAGTATATCTAGAGAGGTCTATCTAGTCTTTCTTTAATTATATTTAAGATTAAAGAATATTAATCTAATATAGAATAGTTATTCTTATTATAGTTATTTATTTAATTAAATATCTTAAGTTATTAATCTTATTTTATTATTATTTAAATTATTATTTATTTAATAAAAGTATAGAGAATAATATATATTTAGCTTAATTAATTTTAGTATATATTCTTTTATAATAAAAGAATTATTAGGCTCTTTTATATAAGTAATAATCTTTATTATTTAAGATTATTAATAAAGTATTTAAGAGATAAAGAAGATAAAATAATCTCTTATATAGTTAATTAAATTAATATTATATTTTAATATATATATTTAGATAAATATTAAATATATTTAATCTAAATAATATATAATTATTAATAAGATTATTTAATTTTAATCTTATATTATATTAATTAATTAAGAGTATAAGTTATTAAAGTTACTTATTTAAGATCTTCTTTATTAATTTCTAATTAAGAATAAATATTATTTATTTAGCTAATAATTTATTAACTCTTATACTAACTTTAATATTATTAAGTTATTATATAAGCCTAAGAAAATAACTATATTATTATATATATTTAATATTATCTTATTAAGATATATAAAAGATATATATATTCTTATACTTATTAATAATTAGCTTATAAATATAGAAGTTGAATTAAATCTTTAAGAGATAAAGAATATATAGAGATATATTAAGAAGAAGAGGATAATATAAATTAAGATAAAGAAGAAAGAGGTCAATAAGAAATTATTAAAGATTAAGTAGGAATAGCTATTAATTAAGATTAAGATTATCTTAATTAAGAATAAATTAAAGACTTCTTCTTAGATTAAAAAGAAGATTATTCTTTTTATAATAAATATATAAAAGACTACTTAAAAATATAGTTAGTTTTAGATTATTTTATATAATATAAAGAAGAAGATTAATATTATTAATAGTATAGAGATAGATTAAAATAATTTTATTTTATTTAATTTAATTTAGCTTATTTAATCTTTAAATTAATATCTTTATTTAATTTAATATTTAAAATAGATATATTAATATTATTTCTATTTAAAAACTATTAGATATAATTAAGACTACCTATAGTTAAAGATAATAGACTTAATATTAAAGAATATTATTTATCTTTATATATATAAAGCTATATATAAAGATATAGATATTATTAAAAATATAATAATATTTATTCTATAATTAATAATATTATAAAAAGTTAATTAAATTAATATATAATTTATTAATAGATCTCTATTATTAAATCTAAAAAATATATATCTAAATTAATATTATCTTATTTAATAATAGATAATAATTCTTATAGTTATTTTAAATTAATTAGAATATAATAGTTCTTATATAGCTTTAGATTAGATAAATAATAAAGAGTCTATAATATTTTAGAGAGTATATAACTTTATTAATATTATATATAAATAGAATAAGAATTCTAAAGTTATATAAAGTAGGTAAACTTATATTAAATTTATAATATATAAAGAAATAGAAGTATAATTTAATTATAAATTTAATTAAACTTAAAAAGCTCTTCTACTTTTAGTTAGCTAAAGAAGTTCTATATTATTAGTTTATATTTAATTAAATATAAATAGAATTATACTTACTTATTAGAATATTATATAATTATTATATAAATATCTCTACTAGCTTTTAATCTTAATATTTTAAATATTCTTACTATATAACTAGTAATTAGTAAATATATAAGACTTCTTATTATTATATTTAAATAAAGTAGAAGAAAGCTAGAAGTATATTTCTATAACTAAGATTATCTCTATATTATAATTAAAGTAAATCTAATAAGATAAGAAATAATATTAATTAACTATATATATATATTATATAAGTATATTCTATATAATATAACTAGAAACTTTAATATAGAACTATAGAATAAATTATAAATATATATTAATTATAATATATATATTAATATTATATTTATTAAGCTTATAATATCTATCTATAGATTAGATATAGTTTAATTTAAGATAGATCTAATCTTTATAATAATAATAGGCTCTATATTAATAATATTTAATCTTAGTTAGAAAAAACTATAAATAGATCTAATAAAGAAAATTCTAAGAAGTATTATATAGATATTAATATATATATATATATAGATTCTAATAATCTAAAGAATATATAAGATTCTCTATCTTTAGTTTAATCTAGAAGAAGATCTTAAGCTAATATTATATTTCTTTAAGCTATATTATATTAAATTATTAAAAGATATTTAAACTTCTATAGATATTAATTAAGTTATAAAGAGAGATTAAAAAACTCTTATTCTAAAGTTATTAAAGTATTTATAGATTTAAAAGACTAACTTTAAAGAAGAGTGCTTTAATTTAATTCTATAGCTTAATAGTTACTATTATTTAAACTTATTAAGATTTAATATCTTATTATTAAAGATATCTTTAAAGTATTTAAGAGCTAATTTTTAATTAGAATTATTAATTAAATAAAGTTTTAATATATTTAATTAAAATATTAAATAATATAAGATTAAGAATATATATATAATATATATATAGATTTATAAATAGATAAGCTATTATTATTAGATAATTAAAAGTATATAAATAGATATAGCTTTATATAAAGTAGAAGAGATTTAATTAATAAAGTTTTATTATTATATAATAAAAACCTATATATATATTAATATTAAACTAATTAATTATATATAGTTTTAATAAAGAAAAAAAAGTCTTATTATTAGTTATATAAACTTAACTAATCTTATAAAAAAAAATCTTATTATTAATATTATATAGATTTAAATAACTTTAAAAATCTATAAAGATATTAATTCTAATTAGATTTAATTAATATTATTTAATAATAGATAATACTTCTTATATCTATATATAATAATCTTTTTTAAAATCTATATATTATATTAAGTAAATATATATAAGCCTATATTACTTCTTTTTAAGAGAATATTAATCTTATCTATATAGACTTATTTAGTTATAAATATATCTAATTAAAAAGATAGTTTTAAATATTACTATATATTTCTATATAATTATAAAGTAGCTAGTTCTTAGATAAATTAATATCTATATTCTTATTACTTTAATAAGATTTAAGTATATTTTTAATCTTATTTAAATAGTATTATAAGATATTAAATATAATTAACTTAATACTTAAGAAGCTTAAATAGTTCTTATTATTTTATAAAGAATATTATATACTCTTATATAATATTAATATACTCTTATCTTTTATTTTATTTAGTATTTATTAATATAACTTTAAATAATATTATACTAATATATATTAAAATAAAATAAGTATTATATTACTTAAGATAATACTTAATAATTTATATAAGCTTAATTAGACTTATCTTTAAATCCTATAATATAAAGTATATTAAGACTATAGTTTTATTTTAATATATATAAATTATATAGCTTTATATAAACTTATTTAAAGTATAAATTATAATAATTCTTAATCCTAAGAGGTATAACTACTTTATAGGACTAGAGGTATATAGGTTTATATAAGCAGTAAGTAATAGGCACTACTAAGTACTAGTAGTTAATTATAGCTAAGATAGCTTTACTTAAAGGTACTTTATTAAATAAGATACTTTAAATACTAGAGAGCTATCTAGAGTAGGTATCTAAGGATAGATATATATTTATATATATAGACAATAGATTATAATAGATTACTATAATCTATAGTGACTGAATTACTTATAATTACTTACTCTATAGTGATTATATAGTCTATATACTTCTATCTATCTTATTATACTAACTATCTTTAAGATAGTGCTCTATAGTAATAGTAGTTGATTTTATAATATGATGTCCCTCTTCTAGATTGATGTTCTAATAACTTAAGGCTGTTCTTAAGACCTATCTATCTAAAATTAAAACTTCTATTATAGATGTTAAACTCTTCTCTTAATTCTTTTAATATCCTTCTAATAATATATTCTTAGATTGTATTAAGAAATAGAAACTTTCTAATTCTTCTAAGAAATATAAGGCTCTTACTTATATAATTAAAGACTATAGTTATAAAGTTATGTCCTATTTCTAATACTTTAACTATTCTCTATCTTACTAGATGATAGAAGGGATGAAGAGGTATATTAAGTATATTAGAAGAGGTTGGTTATATAATAGTACTAATATCTTAGTAGGCTCTTATTAATGACTACTTTTCCTATTATCTCTTTATTATATTAGCTGACTTCTCTATCTAGTATCTTAGGTTTTAGCTAAATAGAAAAGACTGAAATAATAAGAGGAAGTAGGTAAGGAAATAATTAAGTCTATCTTTAAGTATTAGTAAGCTCTTTAGAAAGAGTTTGATAAAGCTTCTGCCTACCTTTCTTATATTTATAAATAAAAATATAATATCTATAAGTATTTATAAAAGATAGTAGCCTAAGATTTATAAAATCTAGATAAATTAGAGGAAATAGAGTGAAAGGAGTCTAAAGCTATTATATAAAAGTCTTCTATAATTCTAGAGGTATAGGCTAATAGTAGTTTTAATATAATTAACTAAAGTACTATTAGTTTAAGTAATAGTTAGTTACTAACTAATCTTAACTTTACTAATAGAACTATTAAAGCTTTTATTAGTAATATATTAGATTCTTAATAGGTTCTTAGATATTTTCTATAATATTATAGTCTTTCTACTTAACTAGGTACTTTCTATTTAATATTCTCTACTTAAGTATTTATTTAACTTTATATTCCTCTTCTTCTTCTTCTACTTCTATTAGTTCTTATAGCCATACTTCTAGAAGGGCTGGTTTTAGTAGGGAAATATAAAAAATTAGATGAATTTATATTATTTTTAGTAATAATAGTCTATAGTTAGATATTAAGATTTTTTACTTAATTTTAAAGGATTTTAGTTTCTTATAGTCTAATTTATTACTAGATTACTTTATAGTAATGTTTTTCTATAGTAGATAGACTATATCTCTCTTTAAAAAGGATAGTCTCTTTATTCTTTTTCTATTATAATAATAGTAGACTTATTTTTAGATAAACTTAAGTTCTATTTTTAAGGATATATATAGCTTTTTAAGATGTTCTACCTTAAGAATAATAGATTCTATATTAATCTTATCTTATAGTTATTAATATACTTTTAGGTTTTAGCTATAGTTAGTAAAGAATAATAAAATCTTTATTATTTTAGTAGGGGTGTTATTATATATAAACTATATAAGTAGTAATAACTCTATTTAATTATCTTAATTATAGTTAATATAGTTATATAGATATACTTCTAATACTTAATTTAGATATTCTATCTATCTATTAGTTTATAGATAATAGGCTATAGATAATTTTTTATTAGCTTTAAGTTATTCTATTAAGAATATATAGAATTTTAATATATATATTAGTTCTTAATCTATAATAATCTTATATAATATCCTATAGTTAGCTACTATTATTTATAGGAATATAAATATAAGTTATTCTACTATATATAACTTATTAAATAGAAAGAAATATATATACTTAGTAAGTTATTCTAATATTATTAAAATATTATTATACTCTATTCTAATAATTAGGTCTTTAGACTTTAATAGTTTAATAATAAAGTCTATAACTACTAAATATTAAGGTTATTCTAATATAGGGATAGGCTATAGTTCTCTATAAGATAGATATCTTAATGCTTTATTATTATTATATTTATAGTATGATTTCTATATCTTTCTAACTATCCTATTAAGTTTAGAGAAGTTATATATTTCTTAGACTCTTATCTTAGTCTATATGATTTCTTTATACCTATAAGCTTTAGCCTTATATATTTCTTATATATATTTCTTTCTTAAGATTAGAGGTAGATATAATTATCTATTATGTCTTATTAGTAATTCTTTTAGTAGTTTCTTCTTAATATAGGGGTTGCCTTTATAATATTAGTAGATTTCTCTTTTCTTTTCTTAGTCTATTAGTATAACTAGCTTAATAAGTATAATTTATTAGAGAATGCCTTCTATACTTCTATTAGTTTATATCTATAAGATAGTTTATATTTCTATAGGTATTTCTTATTTATAATCTAGTCTTTAGCTAAGTATATCTACTTAGCTATTTTTAGATTCTTTTTAATATATAATTTTAAAGTTAAATTCTAAAAGAAATTTAACTTATTATATTTATCTCTTATTAAGTTCTTTTAATATAGTAAAGTATATTAGATTCTTATAGTCAGTAAATATTATAATTAGATGTTATATACTACTTAGATATAATCTCTATTCTTTAAAATACTTAATAATCATTATAAGTTTCTTATTATAGATTTAATAGTTAAATTCTAGTCTATATAGCTTTTTTAAAAAATATATTACTAGATAGAGTTTCTTATTATTATTATATTATTTAAGTTGTCCTCTAAGGATATAGTTAGATATATCTATTTCTAGCTTATATAATTAATTAGGATTAATTATTTATATAACTAATTTCTTAAGTATATTTCTTTTAACTTAATTAAATACTACCTAGTACTTAGATATCTATTTAAATTTAGTATCTTTCTTTATAAGGTTAATTAAGAGGATTATCAGCCCTCTATAACCCTTTAGATATCTTTAATAATAATTAGTAAATCTAAGAAAAGATTGTACTTCTTTAATATTTATTAGTATAGGCTAGTTCTTAACTACCTCTAGTTTTATTAGATCTATCTAGACTTATCTAGATTTAATTAAATATCTAAGATAAACTATCTCTTAGATATAAAACTAACTCTTATTTAGGTTGACTAATAGATTTATATCTTATAGAGCTTATAATACCTAGTAGATATGCTTCTAATACTGCTCTAAGGTTTTAGAGTAGATTAAGATATTATTAAAATAGATAATAATAAAGTTATCTAGATACTTCTATAATATATTATTAATTATATTTTAGAATAAGATAGGTATATTTATAAGACTAAAGGGTATTATAAGATACTTATAATATCTTAGATAGGTATAAAAGGCTGTTTTCTACTTATCTCTCTTCTTAATATATATAAGATTATAGGCATCTAGTAGGTTTAATATAATAAATTAGTTAGTGCTATATAACTTATTATAAAGTTTAGTGATTAATAATAATAGATACCTATTCTTAATTATAATATTATTAAGTTATTAATAGTTAATATATATTCTCTATTTACTATTCTTCTTAGGTATTTAGAGGATAGGATATCCTATTAATAATTATAATAGTTAAATATATCTCTTTCTAAGGTTCTTCTTAAGGTACTTCTTTAGCTTGCTTAGCTATAATTTATTTAGTCTATAGATCTTCTAGAATTTTAGTTATATCTCTAGTTTAAGAGATATCTTATAGTTATAGTATAAATATAGTAGTAATCCTATCTTTAGTTCTTTTTAGAATAGTTTATTATATTAGTAATATTCTTTTAGTATTATTATAATCTCTTTAGATATATCCTATTTTAGATATAATAATACTCTATAGATATATAATTTATATATATTCTATTTCTAAGAAGCTATAGAGACTGAGTTCTTCTCTAATTATTTCTAACTAGATCTTATTATCTAGATTAGTTAGTTAATAAACTAATTAATAGTAGGATTATATTTCTATAGCTATAGTAGTTCTAATATTATATTATATTCTACTATATTAATAATATCTAAAGTGATTAGTATTTTCTTAAAGTTAATTATAATAAAGATTTATAATATCTCTTAGTTAATAATTTCTCTATTATACTAAACTGATTTCCCTTCTACTATATATAATTTATAAGAGTCTTTCTTATAAGCCTATAATATATTAAGTTTATTTATTATTTATAATAATATAAAGTTTTTCTAAGCTCTACTATCTATTAGTATAATAGTCTTATATCCTCTAAGCTATATTTTTACTATAAATAGTAATAGGTTAAAGATTACTTATAGACCTTTTATCTTTCTACTATTTATTTAACTCTTTAATAATAATACTTATTATTTTTTAGTATTAATTAGCTAATAGCTTCTTTATAAAGTTATTTTATATACTCTATATACTATATTAGTTATTCTATACTTAATTATTCTTCTAAGATAAGTATAATAGCTTTAAGTACTTAATTATAATGTCTTATCTATTATATTAGTACTTTATATTATTGCTTATAGGCTAAGTTAAGGCTGACCTATAGGTTTTAGTTAGCTTTCTTCTTAACTTATTCTATTATAAGCTAGATTCTTTATATTCTTTTCTTTAAGACTTTAGGGTTTAGAATAGGCTTATTCTCTAATAATTTATCTAGACTAGATGTTAAGATAGTAGAGGCACTCTCTCTTACCCTTTATATTTATTTCTATATTTAGCTATATTAAAGATATACTTTCTTCTTTCTAATTTCTTCTTGTTCTTTTTATTATTAATACTATAACTCTAGTTTTTTTAAGTAGTAGATCTTATATATTACTATAGTATAACTATTTATTAGTTATCTTAAGATATAGTTAATAAGATAGTTATCTCTTATTTATAGAGTAGTATATTCTTATATTATATCTTAATAGTAGATCTCTTAATATTTTAAATCTTCCTTTAAATAAGTATATAGTAGATATTCTTTTTATTACTAGGGTATAAATTAATATTTTAACTTTTTTACTAGATGTCTTAAGTACTTATTAATTATATAGACAGCCTATAAGACCTTCTAATACTACTTATTTTAATAGTATAGTTATAGGTCTTTCTATTCTTATATAGTTTTCTTTCTTCTCTTTATTACTACTTATTAGAGGGTTATTCTAGGAAGTATAATAACTATCTATCTTTCTATTAGTATTAGTTGCTATAGGATAATTATAAGTTACTTATTTCTCTTCTTTTTACTCTTTAGAATTAAGATAAATAGGTTTTCTTCTCTTTCTTCTTATATTTTAAGCCATACTTATATTTACTTACTATTATCTTCTATAGTTACTAAATAATTATTATAACTTAAAAGGAATTTATTCCTACTATTTAAGTTATCTTCTAAGCCTACTTATATTATTCTTAGTAGAGTAGGCTTTTATTTCTAAGTATTAAGTATATATTATTCTCTAACTATAATAACTCTTAGCTATTTAGTAATCTTTAAAAACTATCCTAAGATTTCTTTATCTTATAGGTATATTAAATAGGAGTTATTATAATATATAGTCTAATACTTATTATTATATATATTTCTCTAGGCTATATTAGCTTATTATATTGTCTTAGGTACTCTATCTTACTTTTTCTATTAGTAGTTATAGGTAAAGTGCCTCTTTTTACTATAGTTATAGTATATCTTATTATTATTATATTTTATAATATTAAGTTCTATTAGTCTAATATATTAAATACTCCTCTAAGTAATAGTTTCTTTTTATTAATAGATCTTTCTTCTCTAATTTAGGATATATATTATCCTTTATAATAGTTATTAGTTTTTCTTTTTACTATATCTTTCCTAAAGCTAGTTATTAATTCTTATAATAAGTACTATATAGCTTATAAAGTCTTTAGGTCTTTCTATCTTAATAAGTTTATCTTTTATAATATCCTTTAGCCTATTATAGAAGACTGTTATAAGTAGTTCTATATCCTATTCTAGATAACTTATTATTTATTAGAACTTTATTAAATATTAAGTTGCTGATCTAATTTATTATAGGTTTTAAAGCTATCTTTCTATAGCTTATTCTTTATTAAGATCTCTAAATACTTCTTTTAGTCTAGTTATAAATTCTTTAAACCCTCTATTAAATATAGTAATAGTTTTTATATTATAATTCTTATTATTATACTCTAGATAGTTTTATAAGGTTGGTTTAAACTAGATAAGTGCTTCTTCTTCTAGATAATTTGCTATAAAGAGCACTTTATCTACTATAAGCTTATAGTTATCTAAATAGTACTTAAGATAGGCCTTTATTTAGGTGAGCTATTCTTAGAGATCCTCTTTCTTTCTATTAAACTTCTTAGATTTTTTATACTTTAATCCTTCTTTTATAGCTTAGCTTTCTTAAAGGTTGTTAATTTAGTTTCTAAATTAAAGGATTTTATTATATGCCTACTCTATAATAAAAGTAGGTCTAGTATTAGTAGAAGATGCTTTTTCTAATATAGTTTCTATAAATATTACTTAGAGTATAGTCTACTTATTAAATAAGAGTATTTAATATATAATAATTCTTAATTCTAAGAGGTATAACTACTTTATAGGACTAGAGGTGTATAGGTTTATATAAGTAGTAAGTAATAGGTATTACTAAGTATTAGTAGTTAATTATAGCTAAGATAGCTTTACTTAAAGGTACTTTATTAAATAAGATACTTTAAATATTAGAGAGCTATCTAGAGTAGATATCTAAGGGTAGATATATATTTATATATATAGATAATAGATTATAATAGATCACTATGATCTGTGGTGACTGGATCACTTATAATCACTTATTCTGTAGTGATTATGTGGTCTATATGCTTCTGTCTATCTTATTGTACCAACTGCCCTTAGGGCAGTGCTCTGTGGTAATGACAGTTGATTTTATGACATAAATAACTAGCTAGATCTAATAGAGTTTATTATTAAGAGATATTTAAGTCTATATAGACTTATTTACTCTTAAAATAAAACTTTTTTAACTTTAAATAATAGATTAAATCTTATAAAGTTAATATAAATTTAAATAAACCTATATAAAATAGACTTATATCTCTAAATTTAATAATATTAATAATATTATTATACTTTAATATA
This sequence comes from Thyridium curvatum, assembly GCF_004353045.1. Taxonomy (NCBI): domain Eukaryota; kingdom Fungi; phylum Ascomycota; class Sordariomycetes; order Thyridiales; family Thyridiaceae; genus Thyridium; species Thyridium curvatum. The sequence continues at coordinate 4,592 of NW_022156868.1, read as the reverse complement.
TAAAGATATTTAAGTATCTAAGTAATAAGTTTCTTCTTATTTTTAGATTAATTATTATTAATCTTAATCTTTAAAAGCTATATAATTTTAGATAGATCTAATATAATAATATTTAGCTTATTATTAGATTACTTATCTTATATATTCTTATATAAGTTTAATTTAAGATTATCTAACTTTATACTTAAGCTATTCTTTTTATTAGCTTAATTAGTTGATGGGCAAGGATGGGACTGGATGCAGTGGTATGAATGTGGTTAGATTCTAACTATAACTAAAGGTTTATATGCTAAGCTATATGTAGATGATGATGACCTACAACTTCTGATAGTTGTCAGCAGCTGCTATTAGCAGTCATCAATCTAGGTCTGTATGCAGCAGCACACATCAATAAGCATGGCTATATAGCCTAATAAATTGCCCCCTCTTAAAAATGATCTTTCACTGTCCTTAGTGACTTAGTCTATATGTAAAGTGATTTAGTTGTAGTAATGTTAGTGTGTTTTGATATGTGTATGCAAAGTAATGATTATTAACTCTAGTTGATGTCTATTGTCCTTCTATTAATTCAAGCCATATCTGTCAAGCCATTCTGTTAATCGTTAGTGACAGCAGTTGGTTGTGGTATGGTGATGGCAGTAGATGCTGGTCTGGATGGATGCTTATCAGCAGCCCTATTAAGTCTGGTGTCTTAAGGCGCAACTTCTCTAGCTGGTTTTGTTAGATTTATAAGTAATCTCTTATTATCTTCTGTATATTGCAGAATAGGTTTATTACTAGGTGTGATTCTGTTTCTAGTGATTAGGTATAGTTAAGTCTTCCTTATATAGTTTTCTATTGGTGTGATGAAGCTGTTGTATAGCATATGACTAAGTGGCTGATATGCAGCTAGGTCTATAATTAATTGTTAATTGTCTAAGAATACCAGGAAGTAGTGATTGGTATAGACTGTAGATGATGGGGTGATACTGGACAACTTCCTTATAGTATCTGTAATTTTGTTGACGGTTAGATGCAGGCTTTAAAGTATGATTGTGATCTAGGTTTAGAAGTTTGTATTATTCCAGCCTGTAAAGTTGGTATAGGTAATCAACCTTAATATATTAAGTTCTTGCAGGCTAGTTGTATTATTTAGCATTATATTACTATATAATAGGTTTCTGTCTTTAAAGGAACCACCCTAAAAGAAATGGACATATCCTTCCTAGTCTTAAGCTGTTATTATCTATAGGGTTTCTAATGCCTATTAAGAGTTCTTAAATATGTTCCTTATAAAGAAGATACTAATAAGTAGAGTTAGTCTATCATACTCTAAGTTATAGATAGTAGGTGCTTTATAGTACTAAATACACTTATAGCATATAGACTTCATTAAAATACATATAATATTATACAGGTACTCTACTTTACTATCTAGATCTATATAGTCCTCTACTATTTATTTATTATAATGATCAACTATATATATCAGAAACTCTTCCTGCACATACCAGTTAATTATTAGGGTTATAAGGCGATCGACCTACTGCCTTATCACTAAATATATTAGTTTTAGTACTGTCTAGTTGTCCTTATCATCTTTATGATATGACTTATTACTTACTAGAGAAGATTATATATTATTATCAAGTACTACAATCTCATCTTAATAATTATTAGGATTGAATCCTCTTGCCTTCTTTATTAATATTGCTAGAAGAGGTGATCTAGAGCGCTTTTCTAGTTATTATAGGGCAATTATAGTAGCTGTCTGTACTTACTAGATGTTAATATCTTTTACTAAGATTTCAAGCATAAGTTCCATCTCTTCTATGCTCCTTATCTTTAATAGAACAGTCTCCTCATCTTAGAAAGTAGCAGCAGCAGCTTTCTTAGCCTAGTTAATATTAATCCCCTTCTTTACTAGTTCTAATTACAGGGTTAATTGGTTAACCGATATTAATTGCTGAATAGATTATTTAACTGGTATAGGTAGAGTATTAAAGCTAATATGTCTAGGGGTCTTTAGAGGTCAGACTTTAATATCTTATGACAATAGATCCTCTTTATTATCAGCCATTGCCTCTATATACTCTTGATGCTTTCTGTAAGCAGTCTGCCTTACTGCCTACTCCTTAGCTATCAACTCAACCTGCTTTATGATATCTATTGCTAATAATAATAAGAGACCCTTCTTTATAAGCTGTTATAGTAGCTTTAATAGGGTCTTATTATTACTAGTGTTTATTGGTTTTCCTTAAGGAGTTATTGGTTTTCCTTAAGGAGTATGGCCACCTTTCTTATTATTATTGCCCTTATCATCAAAGTCCTAGTCTAATACTTTATTGATATTCCTACTCCTAGTAGATTGCTAGTTATCTATCTTAATTAAATACTTTCACTAGTAGTTAGATTAAGCCGGGTTATTAAGGCCTTCTAACACCTTCTCTAAATTAGCTTATATAAATAGTGCTTATGACTTCTCTAGGAACTCGTCTTATCCTATTTCATATGCTGTAATTATTAGCTAATCATTAACTATTACCGCCTTATCCTCTACCAGCTTATTTAATTGGCTTTAAAGTGTCGCCTATATTAAATTGCTTGATTTTTATTGGTTAGAGTATTAGCTCAGTACTACAATATGCTTATGGCATTTATTATAGGTTTTCACATTCTAGTAACATTTAATTCAGCCTAATGCTTCTTTCTTATAATACTAAAGCTAGTTGTCAGAAAGGCTGTCTAGTGTCCCTCATATAGAGCCTTTAGACAACGACTTATAATGGCTGTATATTAGTATGTTAGGTTGTTCTTAACTAGTTATCTTTAATATCTATAAGTAATAATGATAATACTGATAATAATGATTGTCAGCAGAGAGTTAGAGGTAGATGATTAAGATAGGAGGTTTTTTAAAGGGTGGAAGAATGTTATAAAATAGCAGGTCAAAAGAATTTATGACTAAAGGTTAGTGATAAGCTAAGGCAGTAGGTAAGAAGGTTTTAATATTAAGGCTAAGGGTTAAGGTTGGTTGATGTTAAAGATCACCCTTATTGAATTTTTAATATTCTATAAGGTTTCTTAGCAACCTACTATTAAGCAGAATTTCAATTAACTACTAGTTAGCCTGTACTTTTAATCCTGGTTTAATATCCTTAGGTTTATCGTCCTTAGGTTGGCTTTTATTGTCTATAGAGGCGTTATTATTATCTTTATTATTATGATCTAGGTTTACTAATAATTATGGTGTAGTATTATCTACTATAGTAAGCTGAAGGTGTTTTACTGAAATGACTGGATATATTAACAATCTATTAGATATATCTAGATAGTATGTAAGTTCTCTAACTTATTTAATAATCCTAAAAGGTCTAGTTCTCTAAACATTTTATTTCTTATATATATTTAGTTTCTTATAGCCTTTATATAGCTTTAGCCATATTATATCTTCTGATTTAAAATATTTAGTATAATATGTTTTATTATAATATTCCTTAGTAGATATCAATATATATAACAATACTTCCTCTACCTCCTATTAGTATAATAATCATCTGATGTTATATAGTAATAAATCCTCTTTATTAATAAGCATATCTTTAAGGACTTCTATTAGTAACCCTAGCTTAAAACTAAATACTATCTTATTTAGAGAATACCCTATTATCACTAACTTTATATTGTTTATAGTATGCTAGAGAGCTATAATAATAGATGCCTATAAAACAGCTGGGTTTATAGTGTAATGATGGTGAATTATGATCTTGACCTGCTGGTTGCTTTATTTACTTTATCTATCTGTCTGTAGATGCTATATAGTTGTGAAGAGTAATGATGTTCCTAGCTAGTTAAATAAAGCTTTCTATAGAGCTAAAGTAAATACTAATCCTCTATTAGAAAGGATCTTCTATAGCAAGCCCTAGTTATATATTAATAATATTCTTAGTAAGATTGTTGCCTATTCTTATATATTATAACTTATATATCCTAGAATAAGGAGTACCTTCTTTAAAAACTTATCTATTACTGTTAATAGAGTGTTATAATAGTTGTAGCCTAGCATCTTCTATAGTGTGCCTCTAGATAAAATCTTTAGTATCTATAAGATAAAATCTATAGCTATTATATAGAATAGGATTAGGTATGGTGTCATTAGTTCTAGTAGTCCTGCTTCCTAGTGCCGATCTTTTATAATCTTTCTATATTACATACAGTTCTATATATATATTTCTACTGCCTTAGCTAATTAATATAATATTAGGCCTTCTATGTCACGAAACCAGCCGCAGTTACCGCGGGGCACCGCCCCAGACGGGCCGCAGGACTGGCCGGCAGAAAACCACACACCGCCTGCCCGAAACGGCGTGCTAACCAGTGCTCAGTTAGCAGCAGTTATCTGCTAACCGGTGCTCAGTTATCACCGACTATCACCAACGAGGTGAGATCTATATATACGGGCGTATGTCTACCCTTAGATACCTACCCTAGATAGCTCTCCAGTATTCAAAGTATCTCATTCAATAAAGTACCTTTGAGTGAAGCTATCTTAGCTACGATCAAGTCAACCACCATTGCTCAGCAGCGCCCATCACTTACTGCTTACATAAACC